>NC_079442.1:4114390-4138962 GCF_903798145.1 Danio aesculapii | reverse complement strand
TGTATCTTTCCCAATGTTCCTCAGCTGCTTTAGTAGCCACTGGGCATGTTGTTGCTGTTACTGTTTGTGGTCATTATGAGATTGATCTGATTTTTCTCTGGCAGCAACCCAGGTGCTTAGATTTATGTCTACTTGATCAGTCTAAATAAGCATGCTAGTAAGTGATTGGCACACATCACACACACCATGATATGTCACCTCTCCTTTCCACTGGGTGGTTGAGACAATAACTGCAAAATCAAATGCAAGAAATGTGAATGGATAAAAAAAAAAAATATCATGTTCATATTTAGATTTTTGGATCCCGGAAGCAAGCTGAAGAGATGCTCGTGATGGTTCTGTCTTTAATTGTGAAATGAACTGTGATTGATCTTGAGTAGCTTTGTGCCTTGAAGAGAATGTGTTTGACGATAAGACTCAGCAGTCGTCACGTCCCTGTCATGTCTCTGATCCTGCGCTTTGGAAGTAACGGAAATGTTATGCAAATCATTTCTTAATCCTTTTATGTTATTTTGTTCCATTTCTCTCTTTCAATTTTCACACTCGCATATTTTTCGCCGTGGCATCTGTATGTTTTACAGCAACCCTCTTCCACCACCACCGCCACACAAACTTCAACCAGTTGCTGCAGTCGGTTGTCATTTCGTGTTGAGATTTCTTTCTCTCGCTGGTTTTTATTGATTGCATCAGCAAGGACGTTCATCTACAAAATACACAAGTAAACAGATACACTATATAGTTAGCATTGTAGATAATGTGTGTATCCATACTTTCACTTCAAAAGAAGTTCAGATCATCTTTAACAGCACTTTTGACAGAAGCTGAAGAAGACAACCAAGCCTAATTCTCTCTCTGAGCGTGGCAATAGCAGATTGTGACCTATGTCTGCCGGTACCTTTGTCTGTGTGTGTGTGTGTGTGTGTGTGTGTGTGTGTGTGTGTGTGTTGTTGTCCTAAGGGTTGGTGTTTAAAAATAATAAGAAAGAAGTGGGACGGTCTTACCATCCAAGAAGCTTAAAATGCAAAATCTCGAATAAGCCCAATTTTCCCCAGCCAATGGCGTGTCGTTTGAGCTGGGTTTTTTTGTGTTGATCATACTGAACTGACTCACGTATATCCACCCTCCCCTCGCAAAATCAAAAAAAAACACTAGAGGTTTATGTGGCTTTTCAAAAAAATGTATCTAGACATTTATCCACTTTAATCTTCTTAACATATTAAAGTCATTTGCATTACCCTGAAGTGACTGAGGTTTTTCACCGCTTCGCTCCCCCACAATACACAAGGACTTGGAACAACATGTGGACATTTTGTCTGTGAAAAGAACACAAGTGGGCATAAGTCAACTTACTTCCACGTGCGTTTGCTTCATCCTGCTTGCTGATTTTCATTTTAAGAGTATTGTCTTCGAAAGCGTTTTCCAACTGTTGATCTTTTTTTTTTCTTTTGATGTCTTCCTTTTCATTCATCAGGAATAAAAGCGCACATTGGCTTTTGGCCTTTAGCTGTGACTGTATTCACAATAGTAACAGCCTCAAAAGTTTTCCTTTTTAATTCCTTCCACTAGCTTCCTTTCATATTTCCACACCACTTCCTTCATGCAGTAGCTTCCTTTCCGTCTTTTCTTTTTTGAACTTCCCTTCAGTTTCACTTTTTTTGTTTTTGTTTTCTTTGCTGTCTTCCGGTCTTTCTCTGCCAACTTATTTTCTTCCTTCCACTCCATTTCCTTCCTTCCTTCCATCACTCCTTCAATGTAATTCCACTTTTCCCCTCTTCATTACTGCTTGCTTCCTTCATTTCCAGTTCTTTTTCTTTCCCATACTTGCTCCATTTTCTTTCTTTCTTTCTTTCTTTCTTTCTTTCTTTCTTTCTTTCTTTCTTACCTTACTACTTTCCTTCCTTTATTCTATGCCTCCTCCCGTCCTATTTTCCTTCACACCTTAATACTTCCTACCGTACTACTTTCCTTCCTTCCTACTTTTCCTATTTTACTACTTCCTTTCTACCTTCATACTTCCTTTCCTACCTTACTGCTTTCTTTTCTTCATACTTTCCCTCTTACCTTACTACTTTCAGTCCTTACTGCTTTTCTTCCCTTCTACTTTCCCTGCTACCTTACGACTTTGCTTTATTCATACTTTGCCTCCTCCTTTACTACTTTTTATTTCTACCTTCATACTTTCTTTCTTACCTTACTACTTTCTTTTCTTCATACCTTCCCTCCTACTTTACTGCTTCTTTCTTTCTTTCCTTCCCTTTATTCTATGCCTCCTACCGTCCTATTTTCCTTCCTACTTTTCTTCCTTTGTTTACTACTATCCTTCCTTCCTACCTTACTACTTTCCTTCCTTCCAACTTTCCTTCATACCTTAATACTTCCTACCGTACTTCCTTTCTACCTTCATACTTCCTTTCCTACCTTACTGCTTTCTTTTCTTCATACTTTCCCTCCTACCTTACTACTTTTCGTCCTTACTGCTTTTCTTCCCTTCTACTTTCCTTCCTACCTTACGACTTTGCTTTATTCATACTTTGCCTCCTAGTTTACTACTTTTCTTTCTCCCTTTCTACCTACATACTTTCTTTCTTACCTTACTACTTTCTTTTCTTCATACTTTACTACTTTGCGTCCTTGCTGCTTATCGTCCCTTCTACTTTCCTTCCTACCTTACTACTTTCCTTCATTCCTAGTTTGCTTCTTTCCTAATTTTCTTCCTACCTTACTACTACTTTCAATTTCCCCTTCCTTTCACCTGCATTTATTTCTTCTCATCTGCATTTCTACTCAATCCACTTAGTCACAAATTGGCATATAATTTAGCTTTTTTTGTTCGTGTTTGTTGTGTTTTGTTTGTTGCTCTTATTGACCAATCATAAATCAGTTAAGGGGCTCTATTTTAACGATCTAGGTGCAAAGTCTAAAGTGCATGGTACAAAAGCATTAAGGGCGTGTCTGAATCCACTTTTGCTTTTTTAAGGATGAAAAAATACAGTTTGCGCCCCAACGCATAGTCTAACAGGGTTGCGCTTATACTCTTGAGTTATGGGTGTGTTTTGAGCATAATGTGCATTAAACCAATCTCCCATGAGAGTCTCATCTCTCATTCCCTTTAAGATTCAGTTGCGTCACGCCATTGCACATTTGCTGTTTACATGGCGGACTTGGTAAGTGGAATAACTGAACACTTCACTAGCGAGAAAACAGTTAAACAGACCATCTGCAGCAAGAGGATAAAGAACGAGCCTCCTCCATTCAGCCTCTTTACTTTCTCTTTACTTTACTCTTTAACTTTGGTGGATAAGGAAACGGTGTTGCACGCACTCCACTGAAGACATGATTTTCCTACATATTTAAATTCATTTGTTAAGCGCAAAGATTTGTTTCAACTATTTCTAAATTCAGTTCAAATTTCCAGCAAAGGAATAAATAAATAATAACGATAGGTGTTATATCCAAACACGCATCCTATTCTTATTCCCCATATGGTGATGCAGACGTCTCAAAAACCCGACAGGTGGATAAATCTAAACTTTTTACTAAAACAAATATAAATATGCATATAATAAAGAATACTTCTAATAATAATAACATTATACAAATGTAAATTGTCATAAACTGAAAAATGCCCCCCAACATGAAGAAGGCATGAAGGTAGTGGTTTTTATATTTATGTATTTTTGTAACATTTTAATCCTTAAATTATTTTCATCTGTAAAGATATTTGTGTATTGGTGTACATCCTGTGTGTATTAAGCAGCCTGTAAGCGCTTGGACCCGCATAGGTGCATAACTAACATGCTCTGCATTGAACTTTAGATCAGCTTTTAGTTGGTCAATGGCGCAGTCTATTTCAGTTCCTCAAAATAGCAATGCTCCAACAATGCGCCTTAACATCTCTTTTTAATTTTTTTTTTTACACTGGAATACTCATGAGTCCACAATATGGTGCAAATGGATTTGGTACTTAAGCAAAACATGAAAATTAGAGTTGCGCTGGTCTGAAAATAGCAACAAATCATGCTATACACGTCTTACGCCTTACTGCGCTGGGTGTATGATAGGGCCCATAGATGTGTATATGCAGAGTTCAGATGCAAAAAACGTTTTCTTATAACCAGCATTTTTCTCCGCCGCATTTTATGTTCAGTTATTTCACCTTAAAGGCAATAAATATACCATATTCTATGTCATAAAAGTAAAATTACTGAACCTACATAGGAATCTGAGAAAAATGCTCATTGTAAAAGAGACTTTGAGATGGGACTTAGAGGTTTTTGCCTCTGAACTCCTCATATATATATATATATTATTAATAATTATCTTAAACATGTTGATATTAATAAAAATATTTGAATGGTTTTGTCATTTCACAGGGCACAGATGGTGTTGACCTTTTCTATTCATTGAGGGAAACTTAAGTGACAGTAATAATATGTTTTATGAGGGCTCAGCCTATTTGTGCTGACATTAAAAGGCCAAAGTCAATCTCAGTAACCATTCTGTTCAAACCATTGCTTCATATTAATGACTGTCGCCTAAATAGCTACTTTAATATGCTTCGATTGTTGTACTTTACTGTGTGTGTGTTTGGGAGAATTGGCTTGGTAACAAAATACCCAGAATTCTCCATAGATTAGCATATTTAGAAATTACAGTACATGATGTTTATGAATCACTGTTCAACTGTAATCTTAATGACTGTGTCTTGGAACTTAATAAAGGATTGCTGACACTCTCAGTCTCTCTCTCTCTCTGCTGTTAGATGTGTGAATCAGTGAGTTAAATTAGATCAGTTTTCTTTAATGATCTGGGACAATGTGTTTTTTAAGGACAGCAGACTGCAGATATGATTTCTTATGCTCTCTTTAATACAAACATGATATTTAATGCCATTAATATTTATATAACTTAAAGTGTAGGGATAATTTCCAAGATTATGGTGGCTAGTTTGATGCATTTTTATCATAATTGTTTTAACACATTTTTAGGACACAATAGTATTCTTTAGCATTTGATAAAATGGCATTATTAAAGACAATATAAAATGTTTTTTGGTGCATTTAGGTAATTTATATGCACTATATGTTGATAAACTCAAAGTTAACATAATAGATTAAAAAAATAAATACATTTGGAAATCAGCTGGTTTTATTACAGTATTAATCCCAATCTACAAGCCTCACTATGAAAATCAAGCCAAGACAATAAAGCGAAACACTGAAAGTTTCATGGCTAAATTTGACAAGCCTGTTGACCAGTCTTCATTGATTGCCAATTAAACTATCCTCTTCTCTTACTGGTGGAATCTGCAGAGTAATAGCACAGTTTGCTTAAAATATCACTATGCACACAACATTGTTGGTGTGCATCTCGCTGGTGCATGCGTGACCAAGAGATTATCAAGAGCCATGGTATCCAGAGAAATGTCAGCAAACCACCAAGAAAAAGAACCACATCCAACAGGAGTAACTGTGGATGCAAAAGAAAAAGGTCTGAAAGGGATGTCTGGGTGCCAACCTGGATTGTAAACGTAAAACCACAGTTACCCAACTCATTGCAGAATTAAACCTCAACTTTCCTGTTTCCACCCGTTGGTTGGGAGCATCAAAGGGTCAATATATATGACCGGGCTGCTATAGCCAAGCCTTTGCTCACTCGTGCTTATGCCAAATGTTGGTTTCAATGGTGCCGGCAGCAAAAATCTTGGGTTTTGGACAATGTGAAACATGTATTGTTCTCTGAGTCCACCTTCAATGTCTTCCCCATATCCGAGAGAGTTACGGAGTGGAGAAGCCCCAAAAAGCGTACCACCCAGATTGTTTTATGCCCAAAATAAAGCATGGGGGTGGATAAGTGATGGTTTGGGCTGCAAAATCATGGTATTCCCTATAGCCCCAATACTTGTGCTAGATGGGCGCATCACAGCCAAAGACTTTAGAAACATTCTAGAGGACCATGTGCACCCAGTGGGTCAAACATTGTATCCTGAAGGCAGTATAAGTGTATCAGGATAATAATGCACTAATATTTACAGCAAGACTGCTGACAGAGTGGTTTTATGAACATCAAAGAGAACTTGAACCTCTACTATGGCCTGCACGGTCACCTGATGTAAATATTATTAAGCCACTTTTGAATGTTTTGGAGGAGCGAATCAGGAAACGTTTTCCTCCACCAGCATCATTATTGTGATCTAAAACCAGACATTTGAGTTTCATTGTCCAACCCCTTTGTGTGTGTTTTTTTTATTTTTATTTATTTATTTTTATTCAATACCAAAAACAGAATTTTTGTGAGATAAAGCTTTCTGTATAACTGTAAACTGTATAATGAAACCGCAAATAAAACCATTACAGAAAGCCCCCAAACCAAAAACTGCACACTATAAAACTGTTCGCTTTCCTCGCCTTCAGCGCAAGTCTGCAGAATGGCTCCACATTGTTGGAGACGGTGCACTAAAACACATTCGTGACGTGAAAAAAATTGATTGCGACTGAACGTACACAAACGATCTTTGCTTTTGTCGATAACCCTCAGACACCCTTTCCCTGCCAAAAAAAAGAGAAGAGCTCTTAATTTGATTTCCAAGACTTTCTCTAGTTTTGCGCAAATTCCCAAGTAAGAAGGAAGGAGGGAGAGGAAAAATTCCCGAGCGTTCTAGAAGGAAAGAGAGAAAAACGAGAGAATAACTGGATGGTGTTGAAGGATGGCGTTCTGTGTGTGCAGGAATGTGGATTTCTCCCCTTCCGTAAAAAATCCTAATTGTGCCTGGAAGGGCTGCTAGTATGTAGGGTATCTCAGCTCAGCTTGGCTCAACAGGATTTGTTCTTCTCCATGTGTGTATGTTGAGCGTTTTTCTTTCAGCGCGAGATGCGGATGTAACCCTTTCACAGTGCGAGAAGCCGAGCACTTGTGTTTGCCGCTAGGCTGATTCCTGGCTCTCTGCTGTTTTTGTGCCGAATGTATTCAAACTCCTGCTTTTAAAAACACATCTTTTTTTTTTTTACCCTGAGAAATGTGGCTGAGGTTATTGTCCCGTAACTTGCCTTGACAGAGAAGCAGATCCCAGATGCTTCGGAGAATGCAGAGAGTTTATGGACCTCAGGCGAGTGTTGAGACCTTTCGAGAAGGATGAGAGAGAGCCGAGAAACATGAGATGAGGGAAAGCGGTCGCTCTGTTGACGGAGCGGCTTATACTGCCTGCACCTATGCGTTCAGACAGCTACATAATTGACTCCGGGCTTTTGTTGAAAGCGTTTTGAGAATCTCAAATTCAAGGACTATGAATGCAAAAAATAAAAACGCATCTTGTTCATGTTACTAGGCCCACATGGAATCTGCCGATTTGCACCGAATTTAAAATTTCATTGAGTTAATCTATTTACTTATGTACAAAGTCAGAATTATTAACCCCCCTGTATATTTTTACCCCCAATTTCTGTTTTTTTAACACATTTCTAAACATAATTTTAATAACGCATTTCTAATATCATTTCATTTATCTTTGTACATAATATTTTACTACATATTTTTTAAGCTTAGTGACATTTAAATGCCTAATTAGGTTAAACAATTTTGCCTAAGGGGCTAATAATATTGAGAATTTGCCTAGGGCATGAATAATTTGAGCTTGACTATGTAAATATAGGCTTGTTCTGTTTTTATATTATTTTTAGTAATATTATTGACTAATATGCACATTTTTATATGATTTATTTACAATACAGTTTGTAAAGTGATATTTTCTGATCTGAATATGAGATGTGCTTTGTTTACCAAACAAGTGGATCTAATTGGATTTGCATTGTATACCTAAACATTATTTAATGTTTTGTTTTTTGCTCTCAAAATTATAGTGAGAGTGGTTCGTGCGTCGACACATGCGCTCGGGTGCTCACGGCGACCAGAGTTTGATTCACGCCTCGCAGTCCTATGCCGATCCTTCCCCTTTCTCTGCTCCCCATGCTTTCTTGTCAATGCTGTATACTTAAGTATCCATTAAAGGTGACCCCCCCCCCCCCCCCCCAAATTCTAAATAAATAAATAAATAAATAAATAAATAAATAAATAAATAAATAATCATTCCACATAAACCCACAGAATTTACGAAATTTATAAAAAAATGTCTGCAGATTCTTTCTGGTCCTACATGTTATGAACTAATCAATACAGTATGTATTTTCTATGAAAGACCTGTAAAGTGGTGTATGTCATGTTTATTTGACTCGGGTGGTTTAATTGCGACCAAAATGGGGAGATCCGGGAATGGAGTTAGGGTGTGGAGAAGCCCCAAAGAAGCGTAACACCCAGACTGTTGCATGCCCAAAATGAAGCATGGGGGTAGATGCGTGATGGTTTGGGCTGCAAAATCATGGCATTCCCTAGGCCCAATACTTTTGCTAGATGGGTGCTTCATAGCCAAGGACTACCGAACCATTCTGGAGGACCATGTGCAGCCAATGGGTCAAATATTGTATCCTGAAGGCGGTATAGGTGTATCAGGATGATAATGCACCAATATTTACAGCAAGACAGAGTGCTGACAGAGTGGTTTTATGAACAGGAAAGTGAAGTTGAACATCTCCCATGACCTGCACAGTCACCAGATATAAATATTATTGAGCCACTTTGGGGTGTTTTGGAGGAGTGATTAAGGAAGCGTTTTCCCTCACCTGCATCATGTTGTGACCTGAACACTATTCTGCAAGACGGCCTGTAAACCTTAAAATCATTTTACAAAAACTTGCAGATTCATTTCTTTTTTACAAAATTATATATATAAAAATATATATTCCACATATTCTTTCCGGCCCTGCATGTTACATACTAATCAATACAGCATGTTTGTCATATGAAAGACCTGTAAAGTCATGGCCCTTTTGTGTATGTGTGTGTGTGTGTGTATGCAAATCCCACCTAATCCGTTATCTGGCTGCGGCGCGAAATGCGACACGTATGTCATGTTTATTTCACTCAGGTGGTTTAATTGCGACCAAAATGGGATTGTGGCTCTGAACTGTCGGGCCGTGATGGACGTGTTTACACATGCAGGATATTGTGTTATAGACATACGGCATAAAACAAAAACAAAGGTCAACGAGAAGTGCGTTTAAATACTAGCTGCTCTTCAGATCAGCGTGATAAATCCAGAAATGTTACATCAAGATGTTAACCTAATGCGCCACAGCGGGACCTTTAACTGGCAGGCCAAGCACTCTTTTGAGGCAGTGGCTTTCCAGTCAGTCCTCTATTAAAATTCACAAGCGTTTTGGGTCATGCGGACAAGTAATGTTTCACTCAGGACCTCCTCTAGGCTAAAGCTTACGGTGGAGTGGAAGACATGTATTTTACATGCATGCCATTGTGAAAACAGACTGAAGAGGCCTTTGACTTTTGGCTGTAACATTGTGGCGTATTGCTGTCAATAGGTTAAACGATAGAATGAGCAAAACAGGTCACAGTTTTGCAAGGATTTAAGTTTGACACTTTCTGTGCTGGGAAAATATATGAGGTGGGAGGGAAAACTGTATTTTTGTTTCTCTGGGGAATGCAGTCCGAACGCAAGATTTTTTTTTTTTTGGTGGAAAGCAAAACGCAAATGTATTGTGAAGGAGGTAAAATATGTGAAAAACTCTCTCAGGGGAACATTACTTTTGCTAGAGAAGGCAAATAGTTAGCAAAACAATGCAAAGTTGTTGTTGTTGTTGTTTTATTTATTTATTTATTTATTTATTTATTTATTTATTTTTGATGGAATGCAGTACATTGACGAGAGTTTCTTCTAAATGCAGGACTTCCGCAAGATGAAATGCGGTGAGGTAAAATTTGTTAGTCTAATGTATTTATTATTGAGCATTCAACTGTATGAAAATTAAAGTTTCTTCAAAAAGCAAACATAGAAAGAATAAAATACTTTGTGAGTGCGAATAGCTTGCAAAAGTTTTGAGAAAAGAAAAAAGAAAATGCTTTGAGAAAAATAAAGCTAATTCTTTGTGAGATCGAGATGTTGTGTGAGAGAACAAAAATGTTTCTGGGGAACACGATACATTTTTGAGAGATTACAATATGCTTGCAAGTGATATGCTTAGGCTGGATACACATTACAAGACTTTTAAAATCTCATAAGATTTTCTTTAAATGCTAGAGTCCACAAATGTGAGAATAAAAACATCCTAAAATATCTGTAAATTAGCCGTTTTCTGTATTTTGTGATTTTTGTTTTTATTTTTCCCCGTTTATGAGACCTTGATCTTTCTTTCAACAAGTTTTAATCTTGCAAAAAAGTGCCTTATGGCCATCTTTAATAGTTTAAAGTGATATATTGTCTGGGTTGGTGTTGTATATTATGGTACAAAAACCTTGTAATAAACTGTCAGTACATTTTCTGTTATTTTACTGACTTTTTTTTTTTTTTTACATTTTATATTATTTCAAATGACTAAAATGTCAATAAAAGTCACTTTGTTAAACTGTAGAGTTAAATTTCAGCATCAAAATTCAACAGAGCAGAGATGCACATCCCATAATGTAATTCACAACTCTAAATAAACACTTGTGAATCCCAAAACACAGACACTGTTAATTAAAAGATATATTTGATATATTTATATAACAGTCATACATACATTTTGTGCTGTTGCAACAAATCCATAAGCTGATCCTTCATCCATATACACTTAATGTTTTTACAATCCTATTTGCTGAAATAATAAAAGAAAAACTCCACGATGGTGTTTTAAGGCTTTCAGAAAATTTACTGTCCTGCCCCCATAGACGCTGCATTACAAACACCTCACACAAGCGGTAACTTGTTTTTTGTAATTTGATGCAAAGATGATGTAATGCATATATAAATATACATACATATTTTTAAAAAGATATAAATATGAAAAACAGCATATTAAGATGCTGATGAGCGTTAAATGCATCATAACAGGCTTGTGAAAAGGGTTCATGATCCAAATCTGGTGCCCTCTTTTTGAATATATTAGTGGTAGGAAGAATGCGCTTCCCTTAAGATAACAGAAAGGTCAGGACGGATAAGAAATGTGTCCCGCGAGCTTGTGTCCATGGGTGTGGTCGCATGCGTCAACATTATTTGTGGCTTTTTATCAGCACCGAGAGCATTGCTGGTGTCTGTACAGCACTGAAAAACACAAACCTATGACCAGAGAACCTGCAGAAGCGCTGATAACACCGACTATTGTGACATCATCTCCACCAGATCACACCACGATATTTATATCCTCTTACCTACTACTCTCCCTTTCTCTCTTTCCTCCAGTCATTCTTCTTCTTGTTCACCATGCATGATGTACAAGCCGTTTTCCAACCTCTCCTTATTAAGCTTATTTAATTATTTGTCTTTTTTGTGTTTATAAAGTATATATATTTACAGTTGAAGATATTTATTTATTAATTTTCACATTTTTCCCAAATGTTGAACAGAGCAAGAATTTTCACAGTATTTCCTATAATATTTTTTCATCTGGAGAAAGTCTTACTTTATTGTGGCTAGAAAAAAGCAGTTTTACATTTTTACAGGGCTTGCAAAACTGCTAGCCCAACCTTCTGGGGCTATTATGTTTTCCAGTTGGGCTACCAAAATTGTATACACCCTGCCTGTTGGACTTTATTGATGGAAGGAAACATATAGCCTATTTCATTAATTCATTCATTCATTCATTCATTTTCTTTGCTTTTCTGGGGCTGGGTCATGGGGACAGCAGTCTCAGGAGAGAACCCCAAACTCCTCTCTCTCTAGACACTTCTGGGGGGATCCCGAGGCGTTCCCAGGGTAGGCGTCCAGGAGGCATCCGAAACAGATGCCCAAGCCACCTCAGCTGACTTCTCTCGATGTGGAGGAGCAGCGGCTCTACTCTGAGCTCCTCCCGGGTGACAGAGCTCCTCACCCTATCTATAAGGTTGTGCCCTGCCACCCTACGAAGGAAACTCTCGTTTCGGCCGCTTGTATTTGAGATCTTGTCCTTTCATCTATGGTCATGAGCTTTGCTTCATAACTGAGAGTAGTAACATAGATTGACCGCTAAATTGAAAGCTTTGCCTTTTGGTTCTTCTTCACCACAATGGACCGGTACATCGACCTAATTACTGCTGGCGCTGCACCAATCCGCCTGTCAATCTCATATTCCATCCTTCCCTCACTCGTAAACAAAACCCCAGTATACTTGAACTCCTTCACCTGGGGTAAGGACTTTCCTCCAACATGGAGTTGGCAAACCACCTTTCTCCAGTGGGCACGATTTCACCATAGCCTATTTCAGTGCTTTTAAAAAAATCAATAACACTAAATAAATGCAATAATTAAATTAATATATTATAAAATTAATATTATATATATTTTTTATATGTTAAAAATACATATGTACCCTGTATTGAATGAATGCCATCATATATATATAAGCAAGAGAGATAATCCTCAATTTGCTCTCCATTTATTTCCATTTCTATCTTGGAAGAGCAGTTGAGACGTTGACTGTTAACGGTTTCCCTGTAGAATTTACAGTAACTTACTGGCAGCAGTTCGCCAATAATTTACTATAAATCAATTACAGCAGCTATACTGTATTTACATTTACAGCACCGTTTACCTTGCTTTGTATGTAGTTACAGTATTGTAGATCTTTACTGTAATACAGTAATTTTTACAATGCTACTTTAAAATACAGCAACATGCTGCATAACTGTCCAGCAGTAAAATTCAGTCCATATAACAGTTCAGTTCACCAGAAAGTCACCGTAAATCAATTACAGCAAAAATACTGTATTTACATGTATAGCACAATTTACCTTGCAATGTATGTATTTACAGTTATATAGCTTTACTGTAGAATATACAGTAATTTTCACAATGCAGCTTTAAAATACAGCAACATACCGCATAACTGTCCTAGAGTTAAATTCAGTTCATATTACAGTTAAATACTGTGTAATTTACAAAAACCGTGGTGTTAATGAGCTCTAATTTGAGACTTGTCTTTCCTGTAAATGAAATGCGCTCCGGTACAGCATGTTTCCCCATGCAGGCGGGTAAATGTATGCATTCTATGTTCTGCGGCGCTCCATCTGTTGGGCTTGAGTCTGGGCTGAGTTGGCTGTGAACGCTGGTGCTGATGATGGTGTTTGTGACGTCTTGACTCGGGCCGAGTCTCAGCGAGTCGCGAGGGCTCCCTGACGCTAGGTTTAGCGGATCAGCGAGGTGCCGTTTGTCAGACGGGTGGGCTGGTGAGAGCGGCACACAGACGGCCCTCATCTGCTGCAGATACGTCAAAGAGAGAGCCATGGAAGACGCTAAACTTGCATGTGTTTAGAGACTCTGATGCTGCCGTGCTAGCAACTTGTGGCTGGAGGTTAACATTAAAGCTGTGGTCAAATAAAAAATGCACTCGTCTTATTTTAGATGTAGAAATTCAGAAGTCAGAATTATTTGCCCCCCTGTATATATATTTTTTTCATATATTAAAATAACATATCTAATAGCTGATTTCTTTTATCTTTGCTATGATACATAATATTTTACTAGATAATTTTCAGGATACTAGTATTCAGCTTAAAGTGACATTTAAAGGCTTAACTAGGTTAATTAGCTTAATTAGGCAAGTTAGGGTAAGTAGCCAAGTCATTGTCTAATAATGGTTTGTTCTGTAGACAATCCAAAAAAAATATATATTGCTTTAATTAGCTAATAATATTTACCTTAAAATGTGTTTTTTAAATTTATTTATTTATTTTATAAAAACTAAAAGTTTAAATAAATAAAAATAAATAAAAACTATTTTATAAAAGCCAAAAATAATAATAAAAAATAAAAAAATTTCTCCAGAAGAAAAAATATTGTAGGAAATACTGTGAAAATTCCTTTCTATGTTAAACATCTTTTCTGAAATATTTTCAAAAGTAAAAACAATTCACAGGAGGGTGTATAATTTTGCCTTCAACTGTAGAGCTTGTTGAAGTGTGATCAAAAGCAGGCGAATGGTCTGGACAAGCAGCAAAACAACATGAACCATAAACAAAACAGAGGTCAAAACACAGCAAGGCTAGACAAGAACTAATGCTTTCAATGTTAACAGAAAATAAGACTTAGCAACAATGTGTGTGTGCTGTTTATACTCCATTTGATTAGTCCTGAACAGCTTCAACTGTGTGTGTTTGCAATCAAGGTGGATCTGGGCCAGGTGTGTGAGTGAAGTGCATGATGGGATCTGTAGTGCAGTTGAATGCAAGTGTTCTCCAGCAGCCTGCAAGAGCAACACTGCTGGTGATCATAACAATAACCTTCTCTCCTGCTTCGAAACTACTTTTCTTCACTTCTGGTCACAAGGAATGCCTTTAGGGCAGAGCTATCAGGGCTTGTCACGTTTCTGCTCTACCTTCCTCCATACGTCAGTCTTCTAGCCACGCCCATCATTTAATGATCGAATTGGTTAAAAGCAGGCTAAAATTTGCGGCTAAAAATGGACGTGTGCGAACTGGGAAATTTATTTAGTCACACATGTGCGATTTTCTTTTGTAATCAGCTCGATTGATAACTTAATTCACTCGGCCACGGTAAAACAACATGCTCTTCACACTAACTTATGGTGTATTACGTTGTAAATCTGTTGTGACTAGCACATGCTGACGCTATCAACAACAGCACATCTCCAATGGTTTATTTACTTCATGTTGGACGGTCTTTACTTTGTTTTGTATACGTTGCTAAGCAACACATGACATCGAATGGCGGCGGAGCCTTATAGAAAACGTCTACTATTCGGCATTGGATGGCATATCGTGGCACATCTTTGAGACCCAATTCAACATCAGCGCTTCCCACACAGACTTTACCTGGGCGGTTCTGTGTTCGCGAGAAACTGAGGACACTGCCACGCACTCACATGCTTTTTACAGTCATGCAGACCCACAGAGATGCGCTGGATACAGAACTACTGTTCTGACTTTGGTAGTAGCTTTGAGAAGAGCGTGAGGACACGCGGAAAAGAAAAACCTTTTACTAAATAGACTGACCTAGCTCATTATTTTCGGTGACAATACATCAACTTTTCCCCAGACATGTCTGAGATTCTGCTTTCACTTTCGATATTAATTTTATTCGTTTTCACATTACTTTATACGCAAACTGGCCGGTGCGTCTCAATCTCTCAGCAGCACCAACACTACAGCAGAGAGAGAGAGAGAGCGGATTTTACCTGTCAGTGGTGAACACTGAAAAGAAACACTCAAACTTAAAAAAAAAATAATTGTTTGTTAAATAAGAATAAGAATTCAATAAGAAATTATTCTGTTAATAATTCCGTTAAACATCATTTGGGAAATATTTATACATTTTTTATTTATAATTTTTTTTTTTTAAATCACAGGAGGGCTCATAATTTTGACTTCAACTGTATATCGTTTTGTATAATCGTGATTACAATTATGACCAAAATAATTGTTATTATGATTTTTCCCATAATCAAGTAGCCCTAACATTTAATTACTTTAATAATGTACTGAATATCTTAAAGATCTGCCATGCCAAAATCATACCAAACTGTCTTCTATGTGTACTGTGACCCTCATATTTTGTAATTGAAAAGACAAAAACGAGAGACTCAAAGAAAAGCCTCGCTGTTTGTGTTTTTAATAACGCCTGTTAACACAAATAGGAACATAAGTTAGCTTCAGACCGGCATTATCTGTCTTGGCAGATGAGAACGGTAAAAGACGCAGGTCATCTGAAGGATTTGGAGCGAAGGCTTTCATAGCCAGACCGTTTTCATCTGTCACGTCGCACTGGCAAACCAAATCCGAAATCTCGAGCTCGGCCCTTGCCAGTGGGAGAGCCATTTTTGGTGGGTGTCCACGGATGGCGTCAATGTCATCGTCCCACACACACGAGTGCAGAGGACATGACTACGAGTGGCAGTAAAAATCTCCTTTTTTATGACAGTCATTCTCGCACGCAGCCAGCATTAGGAGCCATAATTAATCCTGATAGGGAAGAAACTCTGTTCTGTGGCGATACATGCAGTGCCTGTGAATGCTTGTGTTAACGTTAGCAGCGCTGATGGGCTAACAGAAGAGGTGTCAGAATCGCTTCGAGAGACTTTCTGTGCGTTCTGAGGACAGCCCGCAAGCTGCTACTGCGTATTCAAAGCCATTCACTGAGCTTTCTTCAAAAGTTAGTCAGTTAGTTAAGACTTTATTTAGACAATGGCAACATGTTGTAACCATTTCTGAGCACTGCATCTCGCATTGTTTGTGAATGGCTGCTAAGTTGTTGCTGTGGTCTTTTCAAATTGTCTATCGCCAAAGAAAATGGGCTCACACACAATACAAATACAATAAATAGTAATAAATCCTATTTAAAAAGCCAATAGCAATGGGAATAATTGGCTGCAGGGCAGCACGGTGGTGCAGTGGGTAGCACGATTGCCTCACAGCAAGAAGGTCGCTGGTTCGAGCCTCGGCTGGGTAAGTTGCCATTTCAATGTGGAGTTTGTATGTTCTCCCTGTGTTGGTGTGGCTTTCCTCCAGGTGCTCCGGTTTCCCCCACAGCGCTATAGGTGAATTGGGTAAACTAAATTGTCCATAGTGTATGTGTGTGTGAATGAGCGCGTATGGGTGTTTCCCAGTGAAGGATTACAGCTGGTAGGGCATTCGCTGCGTAAAACATATGCTGGATAAGTTGGAGTTTCATTTCGCTGTGGCGACCCCTGATTAATAAAGGGACTAAGCCGAAAAGAAAATGAATTAATGAATGAAGGTCTCCTTTAAAAGATAAATCAAAAGCCAAAACTAAATTTGGGCTAATCTAAGCTTTAACAACAGTCAAACAAAAAAACAGACTAGTAGTCAAATAGGCAGATGTTAGACAGTCATTCATTCCTGCATAAAGTGCATCCAGAAAGAATTCAAAGCTCTTCACTTTTTACAAAACTTTGTTCCAGCCTTATTCCAAAATGGATTAAATTCATTTATTTCCTCAAAACTCTACACACAATACCCCATAATGACAATGTGAACAAGATTTTTTGAAATTGTTGCAGATTTATTACAAATAATAAACCTGAAAAATCAGATGTACATCAGTATTCACAGCCTTTGCTCAATACTTTGTTGATGCACCTTTGGCAGCAATTACAGGCTCAAGTCTTTTTGAATATGACGCCACAAGCTTGGCACACCTGTCTTTGGGAATTTTTGCCCATTCCTCTTTGCAGTACCTCTTAAGCTCTATCAAGGTTGGATGGGAAGAGACAGTTTACAGCCATTTTCAGATCTCTCCAGAGATGTTCAATAGGATTTAGACCTGGGCTCTGACTGGGCCACTTAAGGACATTCACCGAGTTGTTGTAAAACCACTCCATTGATATTTTGGCGGTGTTGTTTGGGTCATTGTCCTGCTGGAAGATGAACCGTCACGCCAGTCTGAGGTTAAGAGCACTCTGAAGCAGGTTTTCATTCAGGATGTCTCTGTACATTGCTGCATTCATCTTTCCCTCTATCCTGACTAGTCTTTCAGTTCCTGCTGCTGAAAAAAATCCCCACAGCATGATGCTGCCACCACCATGCTTCACTGTAGGGATGGTGTTAGCCTGGTGATAATGCGGTGCCTGGTTTTCTCCAAACGTAACGCCTGGCATTCACTCCAAAGAGTTCAATTTTAGTCTCATCAGACCAGAGAATTGTGTTTCTTATGGTCTGAGAGTCCTTCAGATGCCTTTTGGCAAATTCAAGGTGGGGAGTGGCTTCCATCTGGCCACTCTACCATACAGGCCTGATTGGTGGATTGCTGCACAGATGGTTGTCCTTCTGTAAGGTTCTCCTCTCTCTACAGAAGAACGCTGGAGCTCAGACAGAGTGACCATCGGATTATTCATCATCTCCTTGACTAAGGCCCTTCTCCCCCAATCACTCAGCTTAGATGGCTGGCCAGCTCTAGGAAGAGACCTGGTGGTTCCAAACATCTTCCACTTATGTTGTGCTCATTGGAACTTTCAGAGCATCAGAGATTTTTCTGTAACCATTCCCAGCTTTTTGCCTTGAAGCAATCCTGTCTCTGGGGTCTACAGACAATTCCTTTGTCTTCATGCTTGGTTTGTGCTTTGACATGGACTGTCAACCCTGGGACCTTATATAGACAGGTGCATGCCTTTTCAAATCATGTCCAATCAACTGAATTTACCACTGGTGAACTCCAATGAAGCTGCTGAAACCCCCACTTTGGGAATCACTGCAATAGACTATAGTCATCAAACAGTGCATGCAGAAAGTATTGATATATCGCTTCACTTTTTCCACATTTTTTTTATGTTACAGGCTTATTCCAAAATGGCTTAAATTCATTTAATTCCTCAACATTCTACACACAATTCCCCATAATGACAATGTGAAAAAAAAAGTTTGAAATTGTTGCAAATTTATTAAAAATAAAAAGCTGTAAAATCACATGTACATCAGTATTCACAGTCTTTGCCGTGGAGCTCTAAATTGAGCTCAGGTCAGCTTCACGGCAAAGACTGTGAATACTGATGTACATGTGATTTTACAGCTTTTTATTTTTAATAAATTTGCAACAATTTCAAACTTTTTTTTTTTGGAAAATAAAATTTTGGAATAAGGCTGTAACATAAAAAAATGTGGAAAAAGTAAAGCGTTATTAATACTTTCCGGATGCACTGTATTTTACTATAGTCTATTGCAGTGATTCCCAAAAGTGGGTGTTGGGACCGCCTGGGGGGTCATAGGACAATGACAGGGGGTCGATTTGGTGATTTCCGAAAGTCAAATACTTTTTATTAAACTATAAGAATTACCATAATGTCACCATAACCTACAGAAGATAAAAATAATAATATTTAATAGTAAAAAACAACAACATGCAAATGAAAAGCCATCAGCCTTTTAAATAATTTTTTTTTCTATTGGTGTGTTTACATTAGGTTAACAACACAGCAATAGCGTCAGCTGCAGCAGATTTTATAGCACCATGTTCAACTTTCTGACACCTTTATGGCAATTACATTAAAAATAAACACAGGCCACAACTGAATACTGAGGATGATCTCTGAGTGGTGGTCTCAAATGAAACCAAGAACACACTTGTGCTGAAAACATTGTGTCCACCAGTCTCATAAGCTGAGGTTAACATTAAATTAAACAAATTAATAAATGACTATACAAATGATATGGTTGTTAGACTGTTGAACTCTTTTGTGTATTCAACAACGTTGTGTTTATATAGGCTCTTTGTTGTGCGTGCAACATATGTATATTTATAACCACGTCTGAGGAACTTGGGGGGTGCTGATATTGTTATTTTAGGGGTCACAGGCTGAAAAGTTTGGGAACCCTTGGTCTGTTGCTAGTGATCTATTAGATTTTTACTGACAGACCAAATCTAGCCTTGTTTTAAATAGGCATGGGCCGATATAAGATTCTGACGATATGATAACCTTTGATTTAAATATCAAGGTTTCACGGTATCACGGTGTTGTGATTACTGCTGTGAAATATATTCTTTTTAAATGTCTGGGTATAAAAACAAAACCTTTTACACCTTTTTACACAATATATTTTAATTTGAGAAACATTTAAAATATTATGGAGCAGTAAACATGTCGGGCTAAATAACTCAAATGAATTATGCACTTCTGCTGTCTTCATTCATTTCAAAAACACAGATTTCTTTTACAAAACGGCAACTTTGGAGATCTTCTCTGCTGGAGATACTGTTGTCCTAAATAAAAGTAAATAAAAAAATCTTACTCGTACCTTAGGAATGGTATTGCAGAAAATTTTGAACGTTTTAAAACCTTGAAATTTCCAAACCACGGGATACCTTGAACACGGTCATCGTCCCATGCCTAGTTTTAAAGGGCAGATAGTTTACCTCTTTTTGTTTTTATGATTTAATATTAATATTCTGGTTCTTCTGAGTGTGCCAGTTTAGGTTCAGTTTAAAACACAATTCAGATTGTTTTATTATAATGTGTTAAAAAGTGTCATGTTGGGGGCGTGTCCACAGCTCGCTGATTTAGAGGTGTGTTGCTTCACATGTAAATTAGTTTAGGCTTCCCGCCAACGTAACAAGGGGGCGGGGCCATGAGCTCACCAGCTATGCGTTTGCAACAGTCTGACAGGCAGACGGAGGAGAGAGAGGATCACCATTCAGTCGTACATGTACGACTCTGACACAGACCAAGCAGAGAGTACAAAATCATTTGTGTCTTTGTACAGTTTTACAGCCAACTGTGTGCTAGTTTCAAGTGCCGAGCTTGTACACAGAAACTAATAACCACGCACACTGAATTAACTTTGACTGAGGCACCGGATGCGCCACTCGAAGCCGCGATACGGCACACCAGACACTCTGTAGCGCGGCAGAAACCTGAAGTGTCCCGAATCGTCACGCCACGCATTATTGAATTCTAAACATAGGTTTCTGCAGCGGTCCGCAGCACCCAGCCGTCGACTTGAGTGTACCCTGATAGAAACCTATGTTTAGAATTCTAAAACGCATGCTAGTTAAGATCACAGGGAGCTTCTGGGATCGCGAGAAATGCAAACGGCTGAAGTATAAGGTAGACTCAATGAGAAGTACACATGTTAGCAAACCTACCTAAAGATACAACCAATAATTCCGATTAGAGCGATAATGTGGAGAATATTGATCTTGTGTTGAGCCCAATGAGCCTTGCATCTAAAAATAGAGCTAGCGTGTTCCTTTAGTGATATTGCTTCGACTCACGCTGAAAATGGCGGACATGAATCAACAAACTGAGGATATGATGACGCGCCTGCCAATCAATGTTGGTGGGCGGGGGGACCGCTCGCCTACGTCAGGTAGCGGTCGATTTGAAAACAGCTCCAATTGGTCCATCGTTTTTTATGTTGTTCAATTGAAAAAAAACACTGGGTGTGCTTATTTCACCCCAATATGACGGTCTATACACCATACATGCACATATGTCTGTCCAAACAGCTTGAAAAGTAGATTTTTTAACATAGGTGACCTTTAAATAAGATGTGAAGGTTTAGATGTCTTTAATCACATAAAAAGGCTTTCTGGGCGTTGTAATTAAAATAAAGCAATATTTTCGAGTGATCTAATTGTTCCTTTATTTAATGGAAATAACAGCCAGATTCAAACCCATGTTAGCAGTTTGAGCCACTTGTTTCACATTTATTTACTTGGTAATCTAGTGAATGTTCCTTCTTGATGAAGACGAGAGCGAGTTAGTGCTGTCTAATTGCTTTTGAAGAAAGGTAAATTACTGTCGTTCACTGCTTTTGAGACCACCGTCGCGTTTCATTTACTGCGTAATGCAAAGTGACAGCAATTATGAGACTACGTGGCTTAATTATATACAGATCTTATAGAAAGTTAAGATGCGAGATTGAAGCGCTCAATCGCCTCCTTTAGCTCCGACGTGTCAAATTAAGAAAGCGGAGACGCATACGGCACATATGGAAGAAAATGCACACATTGTACTTCTGTATGTGGACGAGCTTCAGAAATAAGTTTTATTCTCCAAGCCTGAAGAATGACCAGATTGGAAAGGTGGGTTACGTTGAACTCTCTATTAGCGTCTCGCTATTAATTATCCGACTGGAAGTTCTTACACTTACAATGTAAATGTGCGTCTTGGACTGTCTTACTGTAACCCACCCATTAGCACAAACACAAAAAGCGTTGCCATGGAAACCCCATATAGCTGCCTGAAGTCAAACTAAAATCCCATTTCCAATATGTGTTTATATTTAGCAGATTCCTCTCAAAGGGGGCTGTGTATCAGATGCCTTTTAGAGACCTCGGTTAATTGTCTCCGGGCGTTTTTATTATTTTTTTCTTTCGCTTTAATATCGCACCGTTCTTTTGTGATGCGCAACTTTTGGTGGAGCGGCGGAGAAATGGGCAGCCCTTTTTTTCAATGCAGTTTTTACTAGTGATGTGTGTGTTTCTGCTCGTATGTCATCCGGAGTGTTCCATGTGTGTTTGGGTGTAAGCGTATGCGTGATTTGTGTCTATGAATTTGTGTGCGCGCGAGTGAGAGAGAAAGAGAGAGAGAGTGTTTCTCTGCAGATTCTTGGCACTGCCGGTATGCTGAATGTTTGGCAGTGTTCAGGATTAGCATGATTATCGAGTAGTCTCTGTTCTCTTACATATATTATCTGCCTATGCTGATCACTCAGCTTACCCAACCAGCCGTGTCTCCATCTAGCAGGGAAAAAAATAGTCCATCTGTGCCATTTGCTTTTTTGTTGCACACTTTATAATGCCAGATTTACTGCGACATGCTATTCCTACAGTTTTTATATCAGGCAAATCACAGCTAATACTTTTACCTTTTTTTGGTTTGATCGTAAGATCTTGGAAAATTGGTTTGTTGTCATGTGTTCTGATATTTAAAATTCAGCTATATCTAAATTTAAGAGACCAAAGTCTTTTTCTAGATTTGCCATTGATGGGTTCATGCAATTATTATTAATAATAATAATAATAATGATGATGATGATGATGATGATGATGATGATGATATTATTAATAATAATGATGATGATAATAATTATAATGATAAATTTGATGATAATAATAATAATTTATTATTATTATAATGATGATAATAATGATAATACTAATAATATTAATGATGATTATGATAATAGAAATGATGATGATGATGATGATGATGATGATGATGATAAAAATAATAATTATAATAATGATGATAATAATAATAATAATAATGATGATGATAATAATGATGATATTAATGATGATTATGATTATAGTAATGAATAATAATAATAATAATAATAATAATAATAATAATAATAATAATAATAATAATAACATTAGCATTTCCTGAAAATGGGCTGCGGCTGGAAGGGCATCCGCTGCGTAAAACGTGCTGGATAAATTGCCGGTTCATTCCGCTGTGGCGACCCCAGATTAATAAAGGGACTGAATCGAAAAGAGAATAAATGAATAATAATAATAATTCATTCATTCATTTTCCTTCGGCTTAGTCTATTTCAGAGGTTATTCAGAAGGTCATAATTCACACTCATTAAATAATTGCTTTGTATAGTTTTTATTTTACATTCTTCGGGTGATACAAAACACAGATGTTTCGGCAAAATGCCTTCCTCAGTGTGTGAGACAATCCTCTTACTCCACCCTTTTGTCCCACAGTCAATCATATTCCGTCATCAGTTAGACGGTCACTCGATAATTAAAAACATCTCAAAAATCTCAAAATACTTTTTCTTATTTTTGTATCATTACATGTTCAAAATCCATGATTCACAATATTATAGCTAAACAGAAAACCGTTAAAGAAACACAGAAAGGACCAATTCCTCATTCATTCAAGTGATTTTAGGGCCTACTCACACTATGCTATCCGAACCGTGCCCAGGCCCGTTTCCCGGATCGTTTGAAAAGTGTGAGTGCTCTGAATCGGGCTCAGGCACGGTTCACTTGGCCGGCCCTGGCCCGGTTGGAAGAGGTGTGCCCGGTTTACTTGGGCTTTGGCGCGCTTGTACGCTTGTGTGTGAGTGCAAAACGCACCAAAGCCCGAAACTGAAAGCGAGACGTGACTTTTAAGGGATGTGACTTTTTTTATTAATCGTTCTTAATGTTCAATGAACGCAAACTGTCATAATTTATTAAAGACGCAAACCTCTCACTGCACGAAAGCTCCGCTCCTTCAGCAAACCTCCTAATGCCTGCAGCACAAGGACTTCATGATTGTTTATAAGCGTCAAAAATGGCTGATCTGTTCGGTGAAATATTTGACTACGTGTCACTGCATATCAAATGACTTAAACGACGATATAACTACAGAAATCTCCACTGTGCTGAGCGAGAGCGCTTCTGACCAGCGCATCATCGATGACGTAAGCATGCCCAGGCCCGAATGTAATGTGAGTGTGGGCTGTTGGGGGAGACGGGAGGGGGGACATGCGGGCTCTGGCCCGGTTCAAGGCAACTGTATATAGTGAGTACGCCCTTATGTTCAAATTTTTTATTGTGAAAAAACAAACACTATATCAGAACAAATAGTTACATCTTTGTTGCTTTTTTTTTTACAAAAGAGAAGGGAAAAAAACAATTAAAAAAGGAAAAAGAAAAAACTAAAAAATAATAATGAAAATAAGAATAAAAGTGGAAACGAAAAATGGAAGCAAGAGTAGTAAGTGTACAGAAAATTACAACCAACTATCACAATCAAATGTTCAGATACATTGTCAATGTTGAAAGTAAATATTTACAATTAAACAGTATAAAATAGTAATCATTAAAAACAGACAAAAATTAAATTACTATGAAATGAATAAACTAAAAAGGAAGGAGAGTGAATCTATTAAATGGAAGGCAAGACCTTAGGAGAGTTAAAGTAAGTTATAAAACATTGCCACTTTTTAAAGAAATTAGTTTTCCCAGAGCATCTAATCTTTTCTAACTTTAGAAAATGCATGGTATCAAGCCATTGGGATGTAGTTGGAGGCTTATTTGATTTCCAGTGAAGTAGAATATGACGCCTGGCTAATAGTGA
>NC_079442.1:4086264-4102181 GCF_903798145.1 Danio aesculapii | reverse complement strand
TTCACAGTATGTCTGATAATATATATTTGAAATATATTTATGTTATTTATTCCTTATAATTTTTGGAAAAAGTCTTATTTGTTTTATTTTGGCTAGAATAAAAGCAGCTTTTAATTTTTTAAAAGCCATTTTAAGGTCGAAATTATTAGCTCTAAATCTTGCCTAATTAACCTAATTAAGCTAGTTAGGCCTTTAAATGTCACTTTAAGCTGTATAGAAGTGTCTTGAAAAATATCTAATCAAATAGTAATTACTGTCATCATGGCAAAGAGAAAATAAATCAGTTATTAGAAATGAGTTATTAAAACTATTATGATTAGAAATGTGGAAAAAAATCTGCTCTCTGTTAAACAGAAATTGGGGGAAAAAATAAACAGAGGGGCTAATAATTCAGACTTCAACTGTAAATACACTATACCTGACAAAAGTCTTGTCGCCTATCCAAGTTTTAGGAACAACACATAATAACTTGACTTCTAGTTGATCATTTGGTATCAGAAGTGGCTTATATGAAAGGCAAAGGACTCTAGATCAGTGTTTCCCAACCCTGTTTCTGGAGGCACACCAACAGTACATATTTAACCCATTAACTTCAGGTATTGGAGTCTCTTCTGATGTTATGATAAGTTGATTCAGGTGTGTTTGATTAGGGAGAGGTTGAAAATGTGTACCGTTGGTGTGCCTTCAGGAACAGTGTTGAGAAACACTGCTCTAGATCACGCTAGATTACTGACCAAAAATAAAATATGATCATGCCTTGATTTTTAATGATTTCATTAGGACAGTAAGGTCTGACTTTGCTTAGACAAAAGTCTTGTCACTAATCAGAAATAATGTCCAGTATAGAATATGTGGTCATGCTGCAGTGGAAACAGAATGAATATTGTGTCTGACTCCATCATGAGCTTGGAGGACTGCATCCATACATCTCTGACATGACTCAAATCACTGATTAATAAAGTCATCTGGAATGGCAAAGAAAGCCTTCTTGCAGGACTCCCAGAGTCCCCCCCCCCCCCAACGATTCATCTTTAATACCTCTTCCTCTATCTTACCCCAGACAAGCTCAATAATGTTCATGTCTGGTGACTGGGCTGGCCTATCCAGGAGCACCTTGACCTTCTTTGCTTTCAGGAACTTTGATTGAGCACAAACGTCTTGATACCTCAGGCTGTTGATGTTGCCATCCACTCTGCAGATCTCTCGCACACCCCATACTGAATGTAACCCCAAACCATGACTTTTCCTTTACCAAACTTGACTGATTGCTCTGAGAATCTTTTCTCCATGCGGGTTCCAGTAGGTCTTCTGTAGTACTTGTGATGATTGGGATGCAGTTCAACAGATGATTCAGCGGAAAAATTGACCTTCTGCCACTTTTCCAAATGAACAACTAGAAGTCAAGTTATTATTTGTTGCTCTTACAGCTGAGAGAGACGACAAGACTTTTGTCAGGTAGTATAAATTGTGTATTTTTGTTTACATTTTTTTTTTTTGTGATATGAATACAATTTTACCAGATGACTTGAATAGCCTTATTTGGAAAGAATTTGTTATTTTATACAATAGAATAGAATACAATAGAACAAAGATGCAAATGAAACAAGCATTGCTTTATGGTTTTCTGAAGTCTTGTATTCACGTGTAGAAATTGAACAATTGTTTGTAAAATCGTAGTATCCATTGTAGAAGTAATTAAATGCAATTAATATTTAAAGCTGCAAATGTGTGTATTCATTTTTATTTATTCATTTATATTTATTATTATTTATATTTTTATTTTATATTTTATTTGTTTAATTTATAATTTATAATTTATTTGATTTATACTCTATATTTTTATTTGTTAATTTAAAGTTAATAATCAAATAAAAAATAGTAGTCTTCATTATAAAAGTGATTAAATGCAATTAATCTTTAAAGCTGTCAATGTGTGTATTAATTTATTTATATTTTTATTTATTAATTTATAATTTTGTTTTATTTATTCATTTATTTATTTATTTAGATTTTTATTAATTTATATATTTTTATTTAATTTATAATTTAATTTAATTCATAATTACATTTTATTAAAATGTTATTTATTTGTTAATTTATATTTTTGTTTAATTTATATTTTAATTTAATATTAACGTTTTTTTATTCAATTTAAATATTGGATTTATTTTTTATTTATTTATGTTTTAATTTAGTTTATATTTTGATTTATTTAATTTATGATTTTATTTAATTCATACTTTTATTTATAAACTTCTGTTAATTTATATGTTTGATTAATTTATATATTTTTAATTTATAACTACATTTTTATATTTTAATTAAAAACGATTTAATTTTTAATGTATTTATATTTTAATTTTATTTAGAATTCATTTTATATTTTGATTCATTTAATTAGATTTATATTTAATTTATATTTTAATTTATAATTGTTTGTTAATTTATATTTTTAATTTATAATTTCATTTTATAAAAAATGTTGAAATTATTATTTGTTGTATTTTTGTTGATTTTTGTTTAGTTTATCATTTTAATTAATTAAATGATTATTTTTTTATTTTTTGTTTATATTTTAATTTCATTTTATTTTATTTAATTTAGAATTTAATTTATTTAATTTATATTTTAATGTATTACTTTTTTTTTGTAATTTATATTTGTATTTAATTTTTGTGTTTGGTATTCTTTTAAGTTGAACATGTAATTTTCATGTCTATGTTCAACACATGACAGTTAAGGGGATAAAATAATGCTTGACTTATTGTCGTTTTGACATCAGATTCCCATCTGACAGCCTCTACTGAGGTCAAACAGGTCAGGCTAGAGGATTCAGTTTGTTCAAGACAGACTCAGTGTTTGCATGTTCTGTGTTCCATGTTTTCTGTTTCTCACTATAACACATGTACAGTCAAAAATGGCTCGTGTTGTAAAAAAAAATGGCTTGCATCTTGAAAAGACCTCCAGGCGGGAATCAGAACCCCTGATGTGAGCTTTCATTGGCGGTCTGATGTGGTGCCAACATTTGCACACCCTAAATAGTCAGAACAGTCGAAATGGTCGCTTGATTGTTGGTAAATGTTGTATCATAAATATGAGGAAATGTATCTGTCACATTGAAATCTGTGCATGTTTATATTCAAATTAACTCAATGTCATTGTAAATGGACTACGCTCACCAGAATGGACCATTTTCAGTGAAAACAACATCCTTTTTTCCTTGTGGCTGAAGCAACATTTACTGCACGATCCACTTTTCAGTAAGGCTTGGTTATATACTGTACATGATCATAAATCTGATCAGGATATGTTGTTCCCCCAAACCCCCCCATCCCCCCCTCCCATCGTAAAATATTAGTGTTTATATAGGGACAGATTTATTTATATATAGGGAAGTGGTTAGAACTGTCGCCTCACAGCAAGAAGGTCACTTGTTTGAGCCCCGGCTGGGTCAGTTGGCATTTCTGTGTGGAGTTAGCATGCTCCCCCGTGTTGGTGTGGGTTTCCTCCAGGTGCTCCGGTTTCCCCCACAGTTAACATGCGCTATAGGTGAATTTAAAAAAAAAACGAAATTGGCTGTAGTGTGTGTGTGTGAATGCAAGAGTGAATGGGTGTTTCCCAGTACTGGGTTGCAGCTGAAAGGGCATCCGCTGCGTAAAACATATCCTGGAATAGTTGGCGGTTCATTCCACTATGGCGACTTCTGATAAATAAAGGAATAAGCTGAAGGAAAATGAATGAATGAATCTATTCTACATTTTAATTCAGGACATTTATTTTTTTTATTTCATTGTGTGTTTTGTTTTTGTTTTGTTTTATTTTGTAATTTTATTGGATGTTTATTTTATTTTATCCTTGTTACTTTATTGTTGTTTTATTTTTTTTATTTTATTTTATGCTTGTTACTTTATTGTTGTTTTATTTTGTTTATTTTATGCTTGTTACTTTATTCTTTTTTTATTTGATGTTTATTTTATTTTATACTTGTTACTTTATTCTTTTTTATTTGATGTTTATTTTATTTTATACTTGTTACTTTATTGTTATTTTATTTGATGTTTATTTTATTTTATGCTTGTTACTTTATTCTTTTTTATTTGATGTTTATTTTATTTTATACTTGTTACTTTATTGTTTGTTATTTTATTTTATTTTATTTTATACTTGTTACTTTATTGTTTGTTATTTGATGTTTATTTTATTTTATACTTGTTACTTTATTGTTATTTTATTTGATGGTTATTTTATTTTATCCTTGTTACTTTATTGTTGTTTTATTTTGTTTATTTTATTTTATGCTTGTTGTTTTATTTATGTCTGTTATTTTATTTTAACTTATTTTAGAATTGCATGCTTTGCATTTGATATTTTTAACTGGATATTGTTTCACAGTAAATGCTTTATGAAAAAGGTGTTTCATTACAATTTGTATTTTGTTGTGTGTTTTATTTTCTGTTGTTTTTTTTGTTTTATTTCATGTTTTATTTATTTTATTTATTTATTTGTTTTTTTTACATAACGATGAAATAGCTTTTTTTTTTTTAAAAAAGCCTTTCGTGTCTGCATATTGCCACCGAAGATTTCTCATTTGAAGCGATGGAGGATACCCAAGGTGTCAAAGTGTGACGAGAAGTGCTCCAGACCGAGCATCTATGTGTCCAATCGAAATGTGTTGAGACTACAATAGACCCTTTTCACAGATGCGTTTAATGTTGATTAGCATTTTAAATCCTTAAACATTTTTAATATTTAGATTGTTACATTTTACGCACATTTATATATTTATGTACGTGTTATGTCATCTTTGCTTCAAATTACAAAAAATGAATAACCGCTTATCAGAGGTGTTTCTAATGCAATGTCTATGGGGCTGCTGTTATCAGTCTCGCACTATTTTTTTTCCTTTTCTGAAAGTCTTGACAACAACATTGTGGAGTTTTCTTTTAATATTTCAGCAGATAGTGTTATATAAAAATGATTTGTTGTACTCTCCCATTCACTGCTCTCTAAGTTTACCCAATTATGATGACTTCCACCACTGAATAACCAGTAAATGTGAAAAAGGTCCATTGTTTGCAATAGTTCCTCATTGTAGTGTGTCCTGTCCCAGCCAGAGAGGCTACAGGAATCCAAAAGGCATGAAATCCCAGGTGCAAATTATTACGCAACCCAAAATACCTCTAATAACCAGAAGAAAAAGACACAGCCCCGAAGGCTGAAACACACACCAGGCACTTATTCGCATTGTTGGTAAATCAGTATTATGTTAAACCATTTCTCTAGGGACACTGTCAGTCCTTAAAATCTGCAGCTAGGTCATGTTAACAGCTAAGCCGTGGCTCCAGCAAAACACAATTATAGTGTATAATAATGGAAACATTTCATCCCTCATTGTGAATCTGCTTGATTCCTGAGCATTTGGTCATTTCGAGTCTTTTCTTGAAAAGGGTCTTGTAGAAACTATGGGTTGTCACCATACTGGAATTCAGTACCAATCGATACTGTAAATTTAAAAACGTCCAATTCCCGCTAACATTTGAGTGCTGTTGTTCTTAAACAGCGCTGATTTGCCATTGTGTTCATGTGCTCAACAGAAAGGACTGTGATTGGCCATGAAGGTCATCGGTTCACCAAACTCATCGCTGTTTACAGAGTGTAACCACAGATACAGGGACACTGGAGCGTTTCAAAGTCACGTCGATCACCTGGTCTGTTTATAAGCTGACATACGAGCGATTCACTGATAAATGACGGCTTTAATATGCACATCTTTTCATGATATTTTACAGGAAAGCCTAAATGCTTTCATATATTTGATTTGAATGACGCGAGAGGCGATCTCTGCATTCGTCAAAAGTAAAAAAAAAAAAATATGTCTGTGGGTCACGCGTGGTTCAGTCTGTGGGTCACACGTGGTTCAGTCTGTGGGTCACGCGTGGTTCAGTCTGTGGGTCACGCGAGGTTCAGCTGTTCTGAACCTTGGGTTGTGATCCGTACGAATCACGGATCAACTGTGATCCGTTACACCCTACCATTTAATATTCTGTTTCCCATCAACATACTGAAATTAGTCTCAGCAACTTCCGCTTCAGCCACTCTTTAAATTATATAACCCAATGGTTGATTGAGTTGACTTTATTAGTACCCGTAGGTAGATTCTTTAGGCAGCAAAGTTTGGCATTTGATACAAACCATTAAATCACACATACATACCCACATATACACGTACAAAGTACTTTATAAAAGATTACAGTTTATTCAGAGCAACAATAGATGATGGGACAAAGCTATTCCTGAACCGATTAGTCCTACTAAAAAGCATCTGAAACCTTCGACCATAAGGGATCAGGATAAACTTCTCAGACAGAGGATGAGAGCTACTTATATTCTGGGCTATCCGTAAAAGCTGCCTACTATACAGAGATTCAATACTCAGCTGTGATTCACCAATCACCCTGCTAGACCACCTAACAACCTGGCTCAGTCTATTCCTGTTTTTTTTTTTTTTGGGGGGGGGGGGGGGGGGGGGGAAGATTCACCTTTATTAGATAGGACAGTAGAGAGTATTGACAGGAAAGCATGGGGAACAGAGAGAGGGGAAGGATCGGCATAGGACCGCGAGGCGGGAATCGAACTCAGGGTCGCCGTGAGCACCGGAGTGCATGTGTCGACGCACTAACCACTACACCACTGGCGCCGACTCTATTCCTGTTTTTCAGAGACAGACCTACAAACCATGCCACCAGAGCGAAGAATAGAATAGACTCAATAAAAGCACGATAGAAAAGAGTAAGCATATTGAGGCCATTGTGAAAACATGATAATTTCCTGAGACAATATAGGCCCTAATGCCCCTTCTTGCACACAGCATCACAGTTTTCCTCAAAGTTTAAAGATTGGTCAATAACGGTACCAAAAAATATTTGTAGTTCTCCACCCATTCTACTTTTTGACCCCTAAAATTAGTCACCTAAGCGGCTATGATTCCTTCAAAAATCAATAATCGTATCCTTTAGTTTTTGTTGCATTAAGTTTTAGATTAGACTCCTCACACCACTGAACAAAATGATCCACTATGGGACCATGACTATTTTCATCTCCTTGGAGGAGGCGTACAATCACAGTGTCTGTATATTTTAAAATGAAATGATTTTAAATGTGCTCTGACACATTTGTGCTCTGATTATGTCCATATTTGACCCAGCGTTGGGTTAATTTGGGATTAATTTTTGCCAATTAAATTTAAAGGTCCGGTGAAATTAAAGTAACTTTTTTTATATATGTTTGTCACTTCCATCTAAATTTATTTTTTTTATCTCAAATCTTCTGACCAATCAAATGCTTTCTAGTATCTGACATGCCCCACCCCCTTCTTCTCATTGGCTTTTCATTTGATGCGCTTGGGCTCATCCACTCTCACTGAAAGAGCTGAGATAAAAACAAACCATTGGCTGATTTTTTTATTTATTTTTTAAAGGGGAGGGGCTATGTTATGCCCCACCCTGTCCTTGTGTTTTCAATTTAGATTACATCCAACTTTGAATAAAATTGTACATTTTAAAGCACTTAATGGGAGCTTTAAATGACATTTTTAACCCAATGCTTGGTTTTGTCCAGATTTCATTCAAAGTTGAGTTAAAAAATAACCTTTATTAATTTTGAGTGCACCAACTATCAGCGTTGATTAGAGAGAAATGTAAATGACTGGAATCCACAAGTTATGAGGATATGCCGTTTCGTTCGAGTACACCTAAACGTTCCCTGTCCCAGCTGGTGGGGGGAAGACTGCATCTCTTCACACCTTCCCTTTCTGTCCTCTCTTTCCACTGCATTTTCTTCCTCCATCTGTCTAAATGCACATTAATTATACACATACACACATATACTCTCTACCCCAGCGACACACACCCACATAATGCATGTGCTTTCTCCACATTTATTAGGGGAAACACTGAAAATAGGTCTTAATGTCAGTAGTGTATTGATGTTACAATAATGTGATTGTTGAGACCGGAATAGCGAGGAAAAGAAAAAGTTTGCTGTAATAAAAGTTTTGAAACAAACACATACAGTATCTAGAAGTACTCCAGTCAGATTATTAAAGGAATATTTTTGCATTTAAATGCAACATTAGCTCCGTTATCAGCATCTGTGGCACTCTGTCATTTACCATAGAATATAATTACAAGTTGTCTGCACTTGTAAAAAGCAATGAAAGACACGTTTATTGTAATGCGCTTACAATGGAAATTATAGCAGGCAGGTGTGTGGCACTGTAAATGAATGTTTCGAAAAATATCTTTATGCAAATATCACCCTGTTTTTGAAGGAAAACATTACGTGTGTTGGCATGAGAATCCTTTCTCGGCCCTCCAATGTCATTTCCAGCATTCAGGTCATGGCATGATTGTCTAAACCAGTGGTTCTCAGCTCTAGTAAGTGTTTTTATGCACTGTTTCATGTTCTTCTTTAAGTGATTCAGATCTTCGTGAACTGACCCGCATGTGTCTGGAAAAAAGACATAGAGAATGTTCAAGGCAGTGAGCCCTCGGGAATTAAATACACTAAATAAAGTAGGTACACCCAATTATTTTCATTTAGTATTTTTACATGGATACCAGAAACTGGCATGTAATTATATGACAATGATCTCTATTGACCTTATTCTTCAATGATGAAGTGCGTGCGTTTTTGTGATTGTTATAGAACTTCCGATTCAGTTGCCTATACGCTTATTTCACGTGGCCGCCATTTTAAAGAACCAAAGCGAGGCTGCGGTGGGAAGAAACCCGGAAGTATAGGACAAGGACTGTACACATTACAGTAACATGCTGTGGAGTACACACCTCCAGCTGTTGCCGAGATTTCAAAATGCAGAACTGGTGTAAACATCACTTTAATATCATTCAGTAAGTTTAATTTAGAAAATTAAAAGCAATTTAGCATCAAACAACATCACAATCTCTTTAAGAGTAATCTGCTCAAGTGTCCTCCTAGGCTTCAGATCATGACAGCCGGTAAACACCGTGGGGACGCTTCCCTGCTTCAGTCTATGTTACCCAGTGAGCGATAAAACACTGTAGCACACCCTTGTGTTGTCTGTAATAGTGTTGTCCCGGTACTGAAGTTTTAAAACCATCTATTTCCCGCTGAGTTAACATTGAAGCGCCGCTGAGCGCAGATGACTCGACTGATCTTCACGGCTGCTTCGCGTTCCAGTCTCCTTGTATCTGTGTTTGCACTCAGTTTACTGCCCTTCACCCAGTGGAAACACAGATACATGGAGACGTGAGCGCGAAGCAGCCATGAAGATCAGTCGAGTCATCAAGCAGATCGCTCGGCTCGTCTGTGTTTGTACTCGGTAAACAGCGGAGGGTGAACTGATGACCTTCTCGGCCAATCACAAGCTATTCTGTTGATCACGTGAACACAATGGCAAATCAGCGCTGTTTTAAGAAAGCCATCAACAGTGCTTTAAATGTTAGCGGGAAATTGATGGTTTTTCTTTTAATTCAGTATCGTGACAAGTCTAATATAGTGAAAGAATAAGTTCATTAACTTGAGTTTGATAAATGGCGTCTAAAACGTGTGTTTGGGAATGAAAACGCTAGCTAACTAGTGCCATTTCCCTTAACTTAGCTGAAAATGAGCTCTGATATCCCTTTTTATTTTCACCATTCATTCAGAACGGACCTTCGGGTCACTCGGAAGGTGGTGAAATGATAAATTTGTGTCACTTTCTCTTCGCTGATAAGATATACAGCAAGCTACACAACGTTCCAATGTAACTCCCAACGATACTTCCGGGTTTCTTCCCACCGCAGCCTCGATTTCGCTTTTAAAAATGGCGGCCGCGTGAAATCAGTCTATGGGAGAAATGACTAGGAATAATAAACAGCAAAAAACTGTCAAACTACTTACTCCACAAACAAGTGTTTGCATTGCAATACAGACAAAGTAAAATAATATAATGAGAAAATATCAGTTTGCAACACCAAGCAGCAAAACGAGCCGTTTTTAACGTTTGAAAATGAATATAAGTGAATGAGACCGGAAGTTTCGAGCCGAAATGATTCAAATGGCTGCGCCCACTCGTACGCGGAGAATAAGGTGAATAGAGCACTGTTTGCACGGAACAAAGTTCTGCAATTTCTATATCCCGGATGAGCCCCCCTTTTTTGTTACAGATTTTTGTAATTTGCATTGCTAATAACTTTACAAAAAAACATTACTTTATTAATGCCCATTCACCTTTATTTTGTATAGCGCTTATATATGGAGCTAGATTTGTTTCTTTATTATTTAATCAAAAATATTTACTTTTAAGGAAAAATTAAGCACATAGTAATTAAAAAATAAAAGATTGCAAATAAAAAAACATTTCATTCAAAAAAAATATGTCAGTGATAATAAAATGTTTTGCATCGCAAAAAATAAACTATGCAGTAAGCACAATTTTCATTGCACACTCATTAATTTTGCTCTCTGTTCTGCTGTCATTTATTGCACATCTAGAATCTTTGCTTGCGAATTGAAAGGTTTTGCTTGCATGTTGAAAAGTTTTGAACCACTGTATGCTAGAGTAATTTTTGTGTCTTTATTATTCAAACAAACATATTTAGTATTAGACCAAAACTAAGTACATTGTAATTAAAAAATAAAAGATTAAAAGAAAAAAAAAACATTTAATTAAAAAATGTCATTGGTTAAAAAAAATCTGCATTGCAAAAAATAAACTATTTACATTTTATTCAGTTACCAGTAGGGTTTTTATTCATTTTGCTTTCTGTTGGGTCAGATTTTTTTGCGGATCTTAAATTTTTGCTTGCGAGTTGAAAAGTTTTGAACTCTTCAGCGCAGGGGGCGGTATCTTCCCTCTGGGATGAGAGGCCTTTTTCTATTGGTCAAACTGGATTGACGTCACAGGTTGACCACGCCCACTACATGTTCGCGTGGTTGGACTCCTAACAGTTAGATGAGCGAGCGATGGCGAGCAACAGGTCTACTTCGAGGTAAGTTAACAAAAACTGTATAACTTGTATATTATTATCCACATGTCCCATGGGATATCATAACGACTGCTATTATTAGCTCGGAGTACTTCGTAATATAGATGAATAATCTCGATTAACTTACATTTGCTGTCGGCCTTCAGTAGTGCACAGCTGCAATAGGCAACGGAATATACAACGCTGTATGTCATTTTGGAAAATATACATTAATGTACCGTCACTGTAAAAACAGGCTTTGTTTATGTCTGTATGATGTCTGTAGATGAAGGCCAGGTGTACCTTAACTTCCGGTCGGAAACTTTTGTAGTGAATTATCAAGGTTCACAAAACGAAGCATTCTTTTACCTGTAATGTTAGACATGTAAGAATAATATATAGATAAAGTTTCACATTTTTTAATTAAATATCTTGTTTAATTATGTAATATATAGTCTATGCTTTATATAAAATATTCTAACACGTTTTTTTCTTTTTGTGTTTACTGATTACTGTTTAAAAACCTTATTTTTCATAATTAAATTTATGTTAAATCTTCACTATTCCAAGCATGATGACATTCAAATAAGATTTATGCTGATGCTTATTGCTTTACTTCTGTTACTGTAGTAACGTTAGGTGATATTTCTATTCAGACAATCAAAATATTTAAGGATCAAATCTGAAATTATCTCAAATGCAGATATAACGTAAAATCCACGTTTCCAAATCCAAATTAGATGTATTGACTACAGAATTTGTTCTTTTTTTATTGTATATACATAATCTCTGAAACTGAACATTTGATAAAGTACTGTAAAAAAATAAAATATATATTTTTAAATAAACATTTTTTGTTCAGCCAAATTTGAAGTTAAAGAAATGGCAATATTTTGTCTACAACTTACCAGTAAAAATTATACCCAGTCTTCCAGTGATAATAGGTTCAGTCAGGGTTGTACCATGCAGTCTGTGCTAAAGTAGATCATTCAATTTTACTTAATTCAATTTCTTTTCAAAAGATTACCTTTTGAAAAATCTTTTGTTTTTGTGAAGGAACATGATTTCATATCACATAATCAGGAAGAAACCATTATTTTGTAGAACAACATACCAGAAAATATTTTGAATTAATTTCAAGTCCATATCACCTATTCCTTCACATTTGATGCAATGCTATGCAATTCTTCTGAATGCCATGAATGTTACCTTTTCAAGTAATTTTGTTAATAGCTATATTGTTTATCTTTACAGATCTCTTCAGTGGGAGATTTTGCGTAGGTCCACTGATAGACTGGGGCACGTTATTGATCGGCAGCCCATTGATGTTGAATATCTGCAGTTGGTTTGCAGTCAAGAGCTACTGTTTCTTCGAACAGGAGCATCATATTTAGAAATTCCACAGTGCGTGGTGGATGCTCTTGGACACTTATCTGAGGTCATCTCTAGCTACCTCTCACAGAGTTTTGTCCCTCCACTTTTAGAAAATGTAGCTGTGGCTGAAAGTTTTGGAAGTGTGGGGCATCCCAAGTTAAGCATACAAAGAGAAACACTTCAAGATTTGCTCAGCATGCACTTACCACTGGCCTCTTTGGCTAAAGTGCATGGTATTTCAAGATCTACCTTATACAGGCGAATGAAGGAGGAAAATCTGTCAGTAAGGAACAGCTATTCAGATATTTCAGATCATGAGCTTGATCAGAAGGTTAGATCTATAAAAGGAAGAATGCCTCATGCTGGATATAGGCTTGTAAAGGGATCTCTACAAGCAATGGGACACAGAGTTACATGGAGACAAGTAAAGATGTCTATGCAACGTGTAGATGGTGCTGGAGTACTTCTCTGTTCCTGCTCCCTTGTCTCTTCTCCACATAGACACCAATCACAAGTTGATACTCAGAAAGTCACTTACCAGTTTAATAATGATTTGATCAGCTGTAGTATGAAATTTACACTGGGTTTCCTCTCCTCTAAGGGCTTATTATGAGGTCTCTGTCGCCATCTTGTGGATGGACAACATCAACCCTCTTTGCTCTGCTTAATGACAGGCTGACGGCCACTGACGCTGTGTCTCTCAGAAATTATAAATATATGAGGCATTCTTCCTTATTCCTCTGAAATATCTGAATAGCTGTTCCTTACTGACAGATTTTCCTCCTTCATTCGCCTGTATAAGGTAGATCTTGAAATACCATGCACTTTAGCCAAAGAGGCCAGTGGTAAGTGCATGCTGAGCAAATCTTGAAGTGTTTCTCTTTGTATGCTTAACTTGGGATGCCCCACACTTCCAAAACTTTCAGCCACAGCTACATTTTCTAAAAGTGGAGGGACAAAACTCTGTGAGAGGTAGCTAGAGATGACCTCAGATAAGTGTCCAAGAGCATCCACCACGCACTGTGGAATTTCTAAATATGATGCTCCTGTTCGAAGAAACAGTAGCTCTTGACTGCAAACCAACTGCAGATATTCAACATCAATGGGCTGCCGATCAATAACGTGCCCCAGTCTATCAGTGGACCTACGCAAAATCTCCCACTGAAGAGATCTGTAAAGATAAACAATATAGCTATTAACAAAATTACTTGAAAAGGTAACATTCATGGCATTCAGAAGAATTGCATAGCATTGCATCAAATGTGAAGGAATAGGTGATATGGACTTGAAATTAATTCAAAATATTTTCTGGTATGTTGTTCTACAAAATAATGGTTTCTTCCTGATTATGTGATATGAAATCATGTTCCTTCACAAAAACAAAAGATTTTTCAAAAGGTAATCTTTTGAAAAGAAATTGAATTAAGTAAAATTGAATGATCTACTTTAGCACAGACTGCATGGTACAACCCTGACTGAACCTATTATCACTGGAAGACTGGGTATAATTTTTACTGGTAAGTTGTAGACAAAATATTGCCATTTCTTTAACTTCAAATTTGGCTGAACAAAAAATGTTTATTTAAAAATATATATTTTATTTTCTTACAGTACTTTATCAAATGTTCAGTTTCAGAGATTATGTATATACAATAAAAAAAGAGAACAAATTCTGTAGTCAATAGATCTAATTTTGATTTGGAAACGTGGATTTTACGTTATATCTGCATTTGAGATAATTTCAGATTTGATCCTTAAATATTTTGATTGTCTGAATAGAAAATATCACCTAACGTTACTACAGTAACAGAAGTAAAGCAAATAAGCATCAGCATAAATCTTATTTGAATGTCATCATGCTTGGAATAGTGAAGATTTAACATAAATTTAATTATGAAAAATAAGGTTTTTAAACAGTAATCAGTAAACACAAAAAGAAAAAAACGTGTTAGAATATTTTATATAAAGCATAGACTATATATTACATAATTAAACAAGATATTTAATTAAAAAATGTGAAACTTTATCTATATATTATTCTTACATGTCTAACAATACAGGTAAAAGAATGCTTCGTTTTGTGAACCTTGATAATTCACTACAAAAGTTTCCGACCGGAAGTTAAGGTACACCTGGCCTTCATCTACAGACATCATACAGACATAAGCAAAGCCTGTTTTTACAGTGACGGTACATTAATGTATATTTTCCAAAATGACATACAGCGTTGTATATTCCGTTGCCTATTGCAGCTGTGCACTACTGAAGGCCGACAGCAAATGTAAGTTAATCGAGATTATTCATCTATATTACGAAGTACTCCGAGCTAATAATAGCAGTCGTTATGATATCCCATGGGACATGTGGATAATAATATACAAGTTATACAGTTTTTGTTAACTTACCTCGAAGTAGACCTGTTGCTCGCCATCGCTCGCTCATCTAACTGTTAGGAGTCCAACCACGCGAACATGTAGTGGGCGTGGTCAACCTGTGACGTCAATCCAGTTTGACCAATAGAAAAAGGCCTCTCATCCCAGAGGGAAGATACCGCCCCCTGCGCTGAAGAGTTCAAAACTTTTCAACTCGCAAGCAAAAATTTAAGATCCGCAAAAAAATCTGACCCAACAGAAAGCAAAATGAATAAAAACCCTACTGGTAACTGAATAAAATGTAAATAGTTTATTTTTTGCAATGCAGATTTTTTTTAACCAATGACATTTTTTAATTAAATGTTTTTTTTTTTCTTTTAATCTTTTATTTTTTAATTACAATGTACTTAGTTTTGGTCTAATACTAAATATGTTTGTTTGAATAATAAAGACACAAAAATTACTCTAGCATACAGTGGTTCAAAACTTTTCAACATGCAAGCAAAACCTTTCAATTCGCAAGCAAAGATTCTAGATGTGCAATAAATGACAGCAGAACAGAGAGCAAAATTAATGAGTGTGCAATGAAAATTGTGCTTACTGCATAGTTTATTTTTTGCGATGCAAAACATTTTATTATCACTGACATATTTTTTTTGAATGAAATGTTTTTTTATTTGCAATCTTTTATTTTTTAATTACTATGTGCTTAATTTTTCCTTAAAAGTAAATATTTTTGATTAAATAATAAAGAAACAAATCTAGCTCCATACTTATACAATGTAGATTGTGTCAAAGCAGCTTCACATAAAAGGTCACAGTAAATAGGAACAGTGTAGTTCAGTTTGTAGTGTTTAAGTTCAGTTCAGTTGAGCTCAGTTCAGTGTGGATTAATAATCACTACTGAGAGTCCAAATATTCAAGGGCAAATCCAACGATGCGCAGCTCTACAGATCCCGAAACATGCAAGCCAGTGGCAACAGCGGAGAGGGAAAAAAAACTTCACTAATGGCGGAAGTGAAGAAAAAAAACCTTGAGAGAAACCAGACTCAGTTGGGCACGATCATTTTAATTTCTCCGCTGGCCAAACGTCTTGTGCAGAGCTGTAGTCTCAGCGGCGGAGGCTGGAAGCTGGCCTCAGCGAAGACTCGTCTGTCTCTGGAGCGTCACAGTAATCAGTCTC
>NC_079442.1:4071264-4081264 GCF_903798145.1 Danio aesculapii | reverse complement strand
TTTAGGGCTCTGTTTTAATGATCTATGCACAAAGTCTAAAGCGCATGGCATAAAAGCATTAAGGCCGTGTCCTGATCCACTTTATATTTAAGGATGCAATATACAGTTTGTGCTGTGGCACATGGTCTAACAGGTGCTTATTCTCTTAATGAGTTCTGGATGTGTTTTGAGCATAATGTGCAATAAACCAATCAGAGTCTCGTCTCCCATTCCCTTTAAGAGTCAGTTGCGCCGCACCATAGTGCATTTGCTATTTACAGTTGAAGTCAGAATTATTAGCCCCCCTGTTTATTTATTTATTTATTTATTTATTATTATTTATTTTCACAATTTCTGTTTAACAGAGAAATTTTTTCAACACATTTCTACACATAATAGCTTTAATAACTCATTTCTAATAACTGATTTATTTTATCTTTGCCATGATGACAGTAAATAATATTTGACTCCCGCACCTGTCAGTCAGTCAGTCAGCATGTCACCTTAAAGGGTTAAACAAATAACGCACAGCACTACTACGGTTACAGAAAAGCTTGCGCTGTTATAATTCACTTACCTTTTAATGCGTTTTGGTGCGATTTATAACATGCTATTAAAAAACAACAACAACGACTGAATGTTTTGCTATATAATGCTATGTAATGTAGCCGTGGCAGGATGAATTTTGGTGTGGCGCCCCGGCATGGCAGAATGAATGTAGCAGAAACCATGCATACGCTTCCAAAACCCCACAGGCAGACAAATCTAAACTTGTTTTTATTAAGTAAATATAAATATCTATATAATCATTACTACTACTACTACTACTACTAATAATAATAATAATAATAATAATAATAATAAAAACATAATAAAAATGCAAATTGTCATGAATAAACTGAAAAAGCCCCTCGTTTTTTAAATTTATATAGAAAATAAGACCAGCTTTTAGTTGGTCAATGCCGCGGTCTATTTTAGTTTCTCAAAATAGCAAAACGCCAACAATGCGCCTTAACACACCTCTTTTTCAGACCGGAACACCCATGAGTCCACAAAATAGCGCAAATGAATTTGATATTTAAACAACGTAGTGCAAAACGTAAAATTTGGGTTGCACTGGTCTGAAAATAGCAACAATTCACGCCATCTTGCGTCTTATTTTAAGGGTACCAAATAACTCATTTATATGCACAGGAAAGTAGCTTAAGTGAGATGGATTAGATTTTCGCATTAGAACTTCTCAGCCAGACTATATTTTTTTAACCCTAAGCGAGATGTCTATAAGTGTTTAAACAAAGACTTTTGTGTATACAAAGGTTACTTTAATTTAATAGTAATTTATTTAGAAACTTGCATTAACCGGTATCTGCATGGGCGCCCTCTTGTGGTCGGACACGGAAATTCATTCACAGTGGGTATTTTCTAGCTGTTTAGTGTATATGGGTTGTACACTTGTTATTGCTGTGCATTGTGGGATTGAACGAGTGCACTTCAGAATGTCCACTGTGGTTTCAGACACCACTACAAACAGCTGCTCCCTCAAATTGTGCTGGTATAGGCTAAGGGTATAACGAGCCATTTCAGATATAGCCTAGATCAGGTGTGTCCAAACTCTGTTCGGGCCGGTGTCCTGCTGATTTTTGCTCCAACTTGCATCAACACACCTGCAATGATGTTTCTAGAAAGCTTAGTAAGAGCTTGATTAGCTAGCCCTGGTGTGTCTGATTGGGGTTGGAACTAAACTTCCAGGACCAAGTTTGGGAACCTCTGGCCTAGATCTTCATAAACAAGACTGCACAACCTTTAACTAAGCTTTTGACAATTAGCTGATACCCTGTTTTGTAATATCACCAGATATTTAATCCTTCTCTTTTTCACTTTTTCTGTCTAGGAGAAGAAATACACCCTATTAATGGTAGATCCAGATGCCCCCAGTCGTCTGAATCCCTCTCGGTCTTACTGGAGACACTGGTTACTGGTTGACATTAAGGTAAGTCAGATCTTTAAAATGCAGATAATGGCTTAAGTTGAATTGAAGGCTGTCTTGAAAGAAAATGGGTTATTTTACCATGACATGCAGGGTTTTTATGGGTTCTGGAAATCCTTGAAACTTTTAAATCTTGTACTTTAAAGTTTTGAAAAGGGCTTCGATTTTTGGATAGTGCTGGAATTTGCTTTCATAATAATTGAGCTCGCTAAATAATTATCATTTCTTTTGCATAACATGAAAAAGAAAATGCATTGAGATTACCATTCATGAGTGAACGATGCATGAAGTTAAAATAATTAATAAAGTTAAAAGACGGTACATTTAAGATGCGATTTGAATTGCATATAAGAGGGTATATTAAGCGACGTGGTGGAGCAGTGGGTAGCACAATCGCCTCACAGCAAAAAGGTTGCTGGTTTGAGCCTCTGGTGTGTCAGTTGGCGTTTCTGTGTGGAGTTTGCATGTTCTCCCCATGTTAGCGTGGGTTTCCTCTGGGTGCTCCGGTTTCCCCCACAAGTCCAAAGACATGTGATATGGGTGAATTGGGTTGGCTAAATTTTCCGTAGTGAATAAGTGTGGATGTTTCACAGTGTGGGTTGCAGCTGGAAGGGCATCTGCTGCTAAAAACGTGCTGGATAAGTTGGTGGGTTATTCTGCTGTGGTGACCCCGGATTAATAAAGGGACTAAAGCGGGTCACACACCAGATGCGCCGCTCAGCGCTGCGACACGGCGCGGACATGACAGTTGGAAGTATCGCACACCAGAAGCACATTCGCATGTTATTGAATATGAAACTATTCAGATGGCGCTCTGTGGCATGGCAGAAATATGAACAGTGTCCTGAGTCGTGACTGGGCACCGCAGACAGTTGTTGACTTCCTGCCCTGGTGTGTGTTCCCTGATAGAAACCTATGTTTAGAATTCTGAAATGCAAGGGCGCTGCGTGGCGCAAACTTGCCATCAAAAATTTTTACCAACATATTCTCAATGTTTATTTAGGAATATGTGCCCAGGTCTACATTTCTGAAAGCTGAGAAATATGTACACTGAACTACGTCGTCTTGCAGTTTGTTTTCACAAATCCACTAGAGGGCACTGTGCAAATTTTTGACGATCTCAAATACATTACTGAGGCAAATTTCTCATTCGTGCTGTTTCTTACAAATCCAATAGAGGCTGCTATGTACATTTCTGAAAATCTTAATATACCAACCCATAGCATTCATTTTACACACAAAATGCAGTCATATGTACCCGTGAGCTCATATTTCTTGGTTCTCAAAAATGTATCCCGGGGCAAATTTTCCCAATGAGCCTGTGTTGAAATGTTTCCACAGATTACTATACAATACTCTAACATCCAAAATGACAACCTATAACTGAGGTACTTTTCCACAAATAGCATCTGATATAATGTGATGAAGTACATACTGTATGTCATTTTTATATTAAACAAAGTTTGGGTCCCTACTTTTATATTAGGTGGCCTTAACTAATATGTACTTACACTGAAATAAATCATTTGTTACTATGTACTTATTGTGCAAGTACATGTTTTTACATTACACATAGATTGATTAATGACATATGTAATTATTTTATTTGATTACTCTGTTGACCATCCCTTACACCTTAACCCAGCCTTAAACCTACCCATACCACCAAACCTGTCTCGAACTCTCACTGTGAAAAAATGCTGAGTTCCACACAATCCATTTGTGTTGGGACGACATGAAGGAATTAAGTCAACTTTTATTAGTTTTTACAAATTTAAGTGGCTTGAACATAGAAAAATAAGTTGTCCCAAAATACTCCAACTCATTTTAAATAAGTAGTTTGAACAAACAGCAAACATAATTTTTTTTTTTGAGTGGAACCTGCATCACACTTCAAGAGCATCAGAGGTGTTCTGCAATACACAGTAAGTACATTGTATTTATTTTTGGATGCTAGTACATTGTAGTAAAGGCCACTTAATATATAATAGGGTCCCTAAGTTTGGAAATGCACATGTAAAGTGCTTATATTTGACTTTGAAAAAGGTTAAGAACCCTGTATATGGTGAACCTTCATGCCTATTAATACAAGTCACTGCATTTAATGTGAATAATACAAAGAACAAAGCCTTAAAATAAAGGTTGCTTAAAGCAGCGCGTTGGCACGGACAATCCTGGACATAATGTGCAAAGCAAAAGGTGTCAGAAACACTTTGGTGGGCAAACAATTCCTGGATCGCGTGGACCGTATCTGCACCTTCCATGTGCTTCACACTTGTGCTGCGTTTCCGATGAGTTACATAATTACTGAGTAAAAATATCATGTTAGTCATCAGCGCTCGGCTCCGGCGGGATCTAGAGGCAGATTCATCAGGCTGTGCATGGGGACGCCGCCGTGTTTAAACAACCGCGCATGAGACACACTTTAATTGCTCGATATTAAGTCAACATTCTCTCATCCTTTCTTAATCTTGCAGGCGATTTTTATCTTTTTTTTTTAATTCTCAGATTTTTCTTGCAGTCCTATTGGTTCACAGGGGAGTCCAATGAATCCAATAACTAGAAACTCGGGGATGAAATGAAAATGACTGACATGACACATAGACGCACTACAAAAACTTGGCTTTGGATTCAAATTTCTCAAGTCAAGTTTTTTATTTTGGAAGTATTTGTGAGGCATGTGGGTGAATTATTCTCATGTGTAACAGGAATGATTGCACATCAGCTCTCGTTTTACAAAGGAATTACTGACAGGAAAGAGGAGGCCTACTGTTTTTACACGGTTGTGTTGGAAGAATCATGTGAATCACGTTTGACAGAGTTTCCTTATTTACATTTAAACCCTTTTATTTGTGAATTCACCTCATAGTTACCATTTCATCATCATTCAGTCTGGTTACAAACTTGTTTGACTTTGAGGCAAAAGGATAAGTTTAGAAAAAGGTAAAATTTTCTGTTTCACTGGAAATAGAGGTGTAAAAACCAAGCGGCAACCTCCCGCTCTCCCTCGGGAAGCCAATACGGTAGTAACTGAAACTGCAATTCATCAAAATTCCGCTAGTCATGGCTCCATAATAGAGCAAATTTCAATTGAGCCCACTGTTAGAATGGCCAACTTTACAACAGAAAAAAAGGTGTTTACAGCCTTGTACAAAGAACGATTTTGGTTCATATAGCTATTATTACCCTCCAGACAACTGTGAGGGGGGTGAATTTTTTTATAACTCATCCATTTCCTTTATATTAGGTTATATTAAGTTTGCATAATTAAGGGTGTGGCCACTTGAGTGACAGCTAGGTCTCGCTGGTCGCCGTCACTTCACCTCAGCTGAATCCAGCAGATTAGCCACTGATCTCAGCATATTTATCGTATTTTTGTGTTGTTTTATGTGGCTTTACACAGTCAGCTGCTTTTTGTACTTATTTCTTACAATTATCAGATGATATGGGATGCTGTGTGCACTTAATTGTACTCACAAACCATTCATGTGGCCTCCGTTTCCCATGTGAGTATAGTTACAAACTTATAGAATCAGAATCAGAATCAGAATCAGAAAGAGCTTTATTGCCAGGTATGTTCACACATACGAGGAATTTGTTTTCGTGACAGAGCTTCTACAGTGCAACAGGATTACAGAGACAGGACAAAAAACAGATAATAAATATATTTTTTTAAAAATAGAAGTAAGTAGTGAGTGCAAATATACAGATTGACAAGTGTATGTACATGTTTATTACTATATACAACGTTATATGTGCAGCTGTTATGTGCAAATTGGCATGTAAAGTGTGTTGTTAAATAAGTGTATATGTGTATAAAAGTGTATGGCAAGTAGTGATGTTGGTTCCGCAATTATTATCATCAAGTGTTCATGAGATGGATTGCCTGAGGGAAGAAACTGTTTCTGTGTCGGGCTGTTCTGGTGCGCAGTGCTCTGTAGCGTCGACCAGAAGGTAAAAGTTCAAAGAGGCAGTGTGCTGGGTGTGAGGGGTCCAGAGTGATTTTGGCAGCCCTTCTGCTCGCTCTGGATAAGTACAGTTCTTGGGGAGTAGGAAGGGTTGTACCAGTGATTCGCTCAGCAGTCCGAACTATTCGACGTAGTCTTTGGAGGTCATATTTAGTAGCTGAGCTAAACCAGACAGTTATTGATGTGCAGATGACTGATTCAATGATGGAGGTGTAGAACTGTTTCAGCAGCTCCTTTGGGAGGTTAAACTTCCTCAGCTGACGAAGAAAGTACATCCTCTGTTGAGCTTTTTTGACAATGGAGTCAATGTGAGTGTCCCACTTCAGGTCCTTAGAGATGGTGGTGCCCAGGAACTTGAATGACTCCACTGCTGCCACAATGCTGTCCATGATGCTCAGTGGGGGGAGAGCAGGGGGGTTTCTCCTGAAGTCCACTATCATCTCCACTGTTTGAGCGTGTTGAGCTCCAGGTTGTTGTTACTGCACCAGACAGCCAACTCCTTAACCTCCTGTCTGTAGGCAGACTCGTCACCGTCCTGAATGAGGCCGATAAGTGTGGTGTCGTCTGCAAACTTCAAGAGCTTCACAGAGGAGTCTTTTGATGTGCAGTCATTCGTGTACAGGGAGAAGAGCAGTGGGGAGAGGACACACCCCTGGGGGGCGCCAGTGCTGATTGTGCGGATGCTAGATGAGAATTTTCCCAGCTTCACCAGCTGCTGCCTGTCCGTTAGGAAGCTGTTGATCCAATGACAGACAGAGGTGGGCACAGAGAGCTGAGTTAATTTGGGCAGGAGAAGTTTTGGGATGATAGTGTTAAACGCCGAGCTGAAGTCAACAAACAACATCCTCACATAGGTCCCTGGTCTGTCTAGGTGTTGCAGAGCATAATGCAGTCCCATATTAACCGCATCATCCACAGACCTGTTTGCTCTGTAGGCAAACTGAAGAGAGTCCAGTGAGGGTTCAGTGATGTCCTTCAGGTGAGCCAGCATCAGTTTTTCAAAGGACTTCATGACCACAGATGTTAGTGCCACCGGTCTGTAGTCATTTAGTCCTGTAAGTTTGGGTTTCTTTGGGATGGGGATGATGGTGGAGCGTTTGAGGCAGGAGGGCACTTCACACAGCTCCAGTGATCTGTTGAAGATCAGGGTGAAGATGGGGGCCAGTTGGTCAGCACAGGATTTTAAACAGGCTGGTGTTATAAAATCTGGGCCTGGTGCTTTTTTCCTCTTCTGTTTCCGGAAGACCTGGCACACCTCCTCTTCACTGAACTGTAGGGCAGGTATGAGGGAGGCGGGGGATGGTGGTGTTAATGGTGGCGTGAAGAGCAGTTCAGAGTGGGTGTGGGGGGTTTTCTCAAACCGGCAGTAAAACTCATTCAGGTCGTTTGCAAGTCGTTCATTGTCTACAATGCTGGGGGATGGTGTCTTGTAGTTTGTGATGTTTTTCAAACTTTTCCACACAGATGCTGAGTCGCTGGAAGAGAACTGACTCCTTAGTTTCTCAGAATAGTTCCTTTTTGCGACTCTGATCTCCTTTTCCAGTGTGTATTTGGCCTGTTTATACAAGGCCCTATCCCCATTCCTGTAAGCAACCTCCTTGGCCTGACGTAGCTGTCTGAGTTTTACAGTGAACCATGGTTTGTCATTATTGTATGTGAGTTGAGTCCTGGTAGGAATGCACACGTCTTCACAGAAACTGATATAAGATGTTACAGTCTCTGTGAGCTCATCCAGATCGTTTGCAGCAGCTTCAAAAACACCCCAGTCAGTGAGGTCGAAACAGGCTTGTAGATCTCGCTCTGTTTCGTTAGTCCATCTTTTCACAGATCTTAATACAGGTTTGGCTGTTTTCAGTTTCTGCCTGTAGGTTGGAATGAGATGAATCAAACAATGGTCAGAGTGTCCCAAAGCTGCTCGTTGGACGGAGCGGTATGCATCCTTTATTGTAGTATAACAGTGATCCAGTATATTTCTGTCTCTTGTGGGACATGTAACATGCTGTCTATATTTTGGCAGTTCACGGGACAGTTTTGCTTTGTTAAAGTCCCCGAGAATGATTAAAGCAGAGTCCAGGTGTTGTTGCTCTAACACCGTGATCTGATCAGCTAGTTTCTGTATCGCCAGACTCGCGTGCGAGAGCGGAGGAATGTAAACACTGACGAGGATGAACGAGCAGAACTCGCGCGGGGAGTAAAAAGGCTTACAGTTAATAAACAGTGCTTCGAGATCTGGACAGCACATCTTCTTTAAAACTGTTACATCTGTACACCACCTTTCATTGATGTAAAAGCACGTCCCGCCACCGCGTGATTTCCGCGTTGATTCTTCGTCGCGATCCGCTCTGAACAGCTGATAGCCCGGTAGGTGAAGCGCGTTGTCCGGTATGGTGTCGTTCAGCCAGGTTTCCGTGAAACACAGAGCAGCTGAATGCAGAAAATCCCTGTTTGTCTGAGAGAGCAGAATGAGTTCGTCTATTTTGTTGGGTAGAGAGCGGAGATTTGCTAGATGAATGCTAGGCAGCGCGGTCCGAAATCCGCGCTGTCTGAGTTTCACAAGCGCGCCTGCACGCTTTCCTCGTCTGCGCGCTTGAAAGCGTTTGAGCAGCACCGCGGCTCCTCCGACTACGATGTCCAACAGAACATCAGATAAATCCAGGTATGGAAAAATATTCGGTGGTGTATGTGCCCGAATGTCCAACAATTCGTCTCTGGTGAAACTAATTGTAGGAAAATGACTCGAGACAGGACAAACTAACAAAAACACAAACACTACTGCAGAGCACGACACGGAGGCTGCCATCGTCATCGGCGCCATCTCTATAAATGTGTGTGTTTTATTTAAGATCATTTATCATTAATATTTTTCTTTAGAGCCGTAAAGCACTCCAGAATGTGCCAGATGGATTAGCTGTAGGCTATAAAACAGTCATATGAAGCGTTATCATACAGTGTTATGCTGGAGTTCATCAATAGTCTTGCATTTACTAACACAGACTATATTTGAAGTGTTTGGACGTATTTCACGTTTTCCTCCTGTAGAAAAACGTCATAAGAACAATGTTTAGTGGCTCACTGTATTACTACAGTGTTTTTGAAAGTCTAAACACTTTATTGATATAGTGTACAGCCAAGCACATGTGGTCAGAACACAAACGAGTCGCAGGTAATAAAGTATCAAGCGTTTCTCCCAAAGTAAAGTCTGTCTGCCAGGTCTAAGCAAAGTGCCAGCAGGCGTCTGTAGCTCCGCTCACTCTCCGCCTCTTTGCCCTTGTTTGGTATCCCGCCGTGGGTGCGACGACGCGCGAACAAAATGGCGACGGTTGGCCGCGCCTACTTGTAGCTTCTTTTGCAGTGTTCAGAAACCTATGGGTGACGTCACGGATACTCAGTCCATATATTTTACAGTCTATGGTAAAAACATGCAGCACTAGTGCATGATGTGGAATTACAAAATGTACCAAATTAGGGTTCATTTTTGTTTCCACCCTTGATGTTAAGCTTTACATTAAGGGTGCCCAATCCTGTTCCTGGAGATCTATCTTCCTGCAGAGTTTACCTGCAATCTTGGTCAAACACACGTGTCTTTAATTACCAAGTGCATCTTCAGATCCTACTTAGTTGGTTTAGTTGCGTTTGATCAGGGTTGGAGCTGAACTCTGCAAGAAGATCTCCCAACACAATCTCACGGCAATTCGTAACTTTTTTTTTTAGTGGTTAATTCGTAAGAATTCGTACGATCTAATTCGTACAATTTAGTACGATTTGCTCATCCTCCAATTTAGGTTGGGTTTAGGGACGGGGTTAGGTGCCACGCCTCCTTTTTAAAATCGTACCATTTCATACGACTGAACTCGTACGAATTTGTACGAATTAGCCACTAAACTGACAAAACGTAAAATACTTACGTTTTCTCGTGAGATCAGGCTGGATCTCCAGGAACAGGATTGGGCACCCCTGCTTTACATTATTAAAATAATTTTAAGATAATTTCTGAAGCATCTCCATCTATGAGTTTTAACAGATGTGTAAATTATGATCAGTGTTCTGTGTAATTAGTTACAAAGTA
>NC_079442.1:4066264-4068764 GCF_903798145.1 Danio aesculapii | reverse complement strand
TCATTTTTTGGTTCCATCCGGAGTACACACTATCGACTTTGACTCATGGGATGCATCTAAACATCACATCTCGCTTCGGTTTTATGAGAAACTAAAAATGGAGGTGCGTTAAAAGGAAAACGAAAAAAGTCATAATCAGCTTTGTGTAATTTAACTTATGACAGTAGATTATTCCTGCGCATACATCAATATATGTATATTCTTTTGTGTATTTAGAGAAAGTCGCATAGTTTTATTAGTTACTGTACAACAGCTTTTCTTGTCAAGTGCTGATGATTAGGATTTATCAAATTCTTATTCTACAAAACAAAAAAAGTCATTATCAAGTTTGTGTAATTTAACTTATGACAGTAGATTATTACTCGATATATGTACACTACCTGACAAAAGTCTTGTCGCCTATCCAAGTTTTAGGAACAACAAATAATAACTTGACTTCTAGTTGATCATTTGGTGTCAGAAGTGGCTTATATGAAAGGCAAAGGCCTCTAGATTATGCTTATTTGACCTGAATAAAATATGATCAAGCCTTGATTTTTAATGATTTAATTAGGACAGTAAGGTCTGACTTTGCTTAGACGAAAGTCTTGTCGCTTAACAGAAATAATGTCCTGTATAGAATATAAAGTCATGGTGCAGTGGAAACAGAATGAATATCGTGTCTGACTCCATCATGAGCTTGGAGGACTGCATCCATACATCTCTGCACTGACTCAAATCACTTAATAATAAAGTCATCTGGAATGGCAAAGAAAGCGTTCTTGCAGGACTCCCAGAGCTCATCAAGATTCTTTGGATTCATCTTCAATGTCTCTTTCATCTTACCCCAGTCATGCTCAATAATGTTCATGTCTGGTGACTGGGCTGGCCAATCCTTGAGCACTTTGATCTACTTTGCTTTCAGGAACTTTGATGTAGAAGCTGAAGTATGAGAAGAAGCGCTATCCTGCTGAAGAATTTGCCCTCTCCTGTGGTTTGTAATGTAATAAGCAGCACAAATGTCTTGATACCTCAGGTTCCAGCAATATTTAGTTTGTCTTTCAACACTAACGTCATGAGGCACTACAAAAGTAATTAAAATCCAAGCCACAAAATAGAAAACTACATTATTTAATCATTATATCATTTTTTTAATGTTTTATAGTGTAGTAAAAACGCAAAAAGTCACTTAACACAATTAACATTTCTTGATATTTTCTAGATGAAACAATATCCCAAATTTAAAGAACTGATCTAATTCTGTACAAATTAAAACTCAAAAAAAAAAAAAAAAAAAAAAAAACGAAAAAAAACGACAGCTGTACATCAGGATTTTAAACTGACAAGGCTTTAAAATGCAACACATGCTCATTGTGGATACATACTCCTGTCAACATTTCTTCAAGCCATGAAATATGTACCGAGAAGTACGCGTAGGCAGCAGCCTCTGGTGGATTTTCAAAAGCAAAACCATTGAGCAGACGATCCTCTGGTCACTTATTTCACTGTCCCCAGAAATGTAGAGCTGGGTATGTATACGCAATGAGTCTGCATTGTAAAACAAAAATAATATTAATAATAATAATGACTCAACTTAAAATTGTAAGGCAACTTGCTGCAGAGCTTTTTTTGAGTTAACTCAACTTAAATCGAATCAAGTGAAAAAAAGTCTCTGCAGCAAGTTGCCTTACAATTTTGAGTTGAGTCAACTTTTTACATTGTGGGTTGTTAAAACACATATGCAGTAGATGGTTTGTTTGTTGTTGCTGGAATGACTGACTCAAGCTGCAAATGCTCCGCCCCTCTTCTATATATATATATATATATAGGTTTTGTGGTGAACAGTTCATATGTCATTAAGAAAAAATAAACTGTTTGCCCTTGTTTGTTTGTTTTTCCTGTTTGTTTTTAGTTTAATTCTCAGATTATGTCAGTCTGAGGTTTTGGGCGTGGCTAACATACTAAACCACACCCCTCCAGCTGTCAGTTTTGTCAACAAATAGAAATGGTGAACAGGATGAGTCTGTTAGGTTGTAATATCTCTCCTCAAACCCCTTTCCCAGTCTTTCTGAATGAAATGCTTAATTTACTACATCCAATCAGCTCACATCCAATCAGCTCGCATCCAATCAGATCGCAGTAGAAAGAACAAGCCACGCCCACTGTTTTCTCACTAAATATGCAGTTTCATTGTCACTGTGCCTCTAGATTTACATTCAAACATGTATTTAAAACCTCTCAGAACATCTAAGCAACTACATAGAAACTACCCAAGCAACTACAGCAGCATCATGACTGTGACGTTTCCACGGACAATCATCACCATCTAATTTCAGATCTTGTTCATTCATTGAGTCCTTCGCCTCCCCTGGCTAACACATACTTATTTATCTATATATTCTCTTGAATCTACTGTCTTATATACCGATTTTATCATCAATTCTCGTGCAAGTTTCTCCTCGACCTCTGTCCATCTGAAGGAGGTATTTCTAACACTTTATTGGAACCATATTTAGTTTGT
>NC_079442.1:4056264-4061264 GCF_903798145.1 Danio aesculapii | reverse complement strand
GTTGGTTATATTTCTATTAGCTGAGTTATTTCATTTTACTTCGTTATAAAATACAAGCACGTGCAGAAAGGGGGTTTGGGTGCTTGAGCACCTGCCCTTTTTTCTCTGAAAGTTCCCGCTTAATTAAAGTGCCCCCTCCTTTGTGCACAGATCCCTTATCCGCGACAACATGATTCCATGCGGTTTGGGCTGTTCACACTGTCAAGACAAAAACAGATCTGAGTCACGTGGGCAAAAATAATCCAATTCGGACTACATTTGCCACCAATATACCATTTTCACATTTTAGGATTCCTCAGGAGAGCAAGTCTTAGAGCGCAGTAAATGGGTAAAAAAGTCCTATTTGCTCAAATATTAAAATAAAAACTCTACAATAGTGTAAATAAGACTTTCAAGAAAAAAGAAATTGTGTAAGACTGATTACGGCAGCCAGAAGAGAGAACAACATCACATTTACTATCCTGCCCTAATAGACGCTGCATTAGAAACGTTTTGCATACGTGGTCATTCATTTTCCTCAAATTAAAACACTTTTATTGTCACATCAGCAGCAGCACGTGTGCTATGATGAGTGAAAAGCTTAGGTGCTGGCTCCAAACAGTGCAAAATACAGACAGTGCAAAATATTACAACATACAACAGCTTACTCAAAACAGGACAGTGTAAAATTGGCAGTGTTGACAGCGATATGTATAATGAGTGTGAATAGGTGTACACAGTTGTAGGCAGTATACTTTTAAGTATGAATTGGTTAAAGTGCAGTGCATGCTACATATTGATGGTGTGCAGTGAGCGGTATGGAAGAGAAATCCTTGGTAATTTGCTTCAAAGATGATATAATACATATGTAAATGCATATAAATGTACACACATTTTTCTGTTAATCACAGTATTAAAAGCTTTCAAGGATTTAAAGGGGAACTATTGTGCAAAATTATTTTTGTAAGGGGTTGTGGGGTAAAAGTGTGTGAATATAACCAGCTTCTAATAGTAAAACGATATTAATTCATTTTTTTTATAATCACACTTGATAAAAACAGTGCAAGAACACTTTGATTGGCATTTTCCCTTGTACGTGTCATAAGTAGGGGAAAGCCCCACCCACTAGTGACCATCTCTCCCTCATTACCATAGGACGTTAGTCTTGTTTTTGAATCTGCCACTATGCTGACACATATGCTAGAGGTCTGCATGGGACAAATTTTTGTCCCGCTCCTACAAGGTTTTATTCCTCACCTGACCGCTCCTGCTGTATATTCAGCCGTTGTTCACCCACTGCCCTGTTTTCTACCCGCCCTGACCGTTCCTCTAAATTTGGATCTGGTTTCCAAAATCATGTCAGTTTTGTTTCCCCTTTTGTGATGAGACATGAGTGCCGCCTTAAACCTGAGGTTCCAGTCTTGTGACTGCATGACTGCTAAAGGGTAAAACTTTGAGGTATTATCGCATCACGCAAAGGGTAATTTTTTTCCATTTGCGTCTATGACTCATGAAAAAGACTCCCATATATATATATATATATATATATATATATATATATATATATATATATATATATATATATATATATATATATATATATATATATATATATATATATATATATATATATATATATAAATCAGACTTGCCTGATGTGAGTTTCCTAACGGTAAACTGACCGTTTTCTAAAGCAAGCTGAAGGACAGCGCATCTTCACGTTGCTCTCTCATGTTGGTAAAGACCGCTCTAAGGACAGTTATGCAGATTATGCATGCACAGACTGTGCAACAAAAAAGCATGTGCAGAAAGAACTGGTCATGCGTCACGGTCGTAAGCACTGCCACAGATCTGCTGTTCCGAAATAACGTCAGGAGTCGGGAGCATTATATTATTAGACAGCCCACCCCCATTCAAATTACACCAGTGTTACCGACCGCTACCGCGTTTAATTCAGAAATTTATTCCCGCGTGTAGCTCCATCCTCTTCTGAAAACCTCATTTGAATTTAAAGCGACAGTCACCAAAATGCCACAATTAGGATCAGAGCCTAAAAGGGTCAGTTTCAGAGAGTTATAAAACATTGTTTGTGTGGTATTTTGAGCTGGAATGTCGTTCATAGTGTTTTAAAAACTCTGTGTTTGCACCTCGACACAGTTTTTAAGTCTGAATTAGAATGAATTATGAAATATCTTTTACCGGTCCCACTTTATATTAAGTGTCCTTAACTACTATGCACTTGCATCAAAAAATAAATACTATGTACTTACTGGTCCATAATGTATTTGAGAAGACTTGTGGTGCTCTCGAGTTGGGATAGGGGTTGGGTTATGGACATGTTTGGTGGTATGGGTAGGTTTAAGGGTGAGTTGAGGTGTAAGGGATGGTCAACAGTGTATTTACAAATGTAGTTACAGAAGTTAATTACAGATGTAATTATATACAGATATTTAATCAAGCATAAGTGCACAGTAAATACATGTATTTACACGATAAGTACATTGTAATGAATTATTAATTCCTGTGTAAGTACATATTAGTTAAGTCCACTTAATATAAAGTGGGACCCTTTTACCTGTTTGTTTTAATATCATTTAATCAATAAATTATTTTAAAACACATCTAACAAAAAAAAATGCATGTTTCTTGGGAAATACCGCAGTACTATATAGCATATATTCCAATATCATGCAGCTCTACTGTGTGTATGGAAATTCTCCATAAAGAGAGCTGTATAAATGTATGTGTGTGATGACAGTGTGATAGGGAAACACCTCAGCATTCAGCCACTTAAGCAGCATCCCGTCTCTCAGGAGAAAACACAGATAGAGAAACTATTGTAATGCTGCAGGAACAGCTGTGTGTGTTTTCTTGAGTTTTGTGCAGTGTTTCGAGTGCCTGTTGGGACTCTCGGCTCTGCCTGCACTGCATGTCCTTTGACTGCTGATTGGATTATCTTCATTTTTTTTTCTTCCCCTCAGAGGACTGTGCTTTTCTGGAAGTCAGCGTGTCAAGTGCGAGTGTTTTCTCCTCTCGCTGTGTGTCTATGTGCGCATACTTGCTTCGCTGAAGAAGCTGTTAAGCTCTGCAAGTGACTCCCGGCCTCTTTAGGGTCACTAAGACAGCAAATCTGTAGGAGTTTGTTATGCCAAGGCAGAGCAGAAAGCGTTTTATTATTGTTTAACAGAAAACAGTTTAAGGTCTCAGGAGCTGGCGGAATATTATTGTCTTTAGAGATGTTTTCATCCTTTATGTGTGCATGTGTGTGTACATGTCAGATTTTTAGATTGTAAAGATGACATGGTATGTTTTTGAGTTACCTTCTCTTATTTCACATGCTTGTGGGCAACAGAACAGTTTTGTCTGAAATGTTTTAATGAGGTGATTAAATTCATACATTTTTATAAAAGTGCCCCAGTTGTCCAGCAAAAAACTTTTTTCTGAGATTTTTTTGTCTCGATTCTTGCCCAAATATTGAAAAAATCTTAAATCAAGAAGACGTGATTTTGACTTGATTTTTGTCATTAATTCTTAAAACAAGACACTATTTTAAGAATTAATGTCAAAATCACGTCAGTTTTTCCTTAATCTACCCTTTTAAATCATCAGTAGTTATGTGTTTGTCCCACCCATACACACACATTCACCAATCATAATCAGTTATGTTGTTGTCTCACTCCTACGCACACATTCGACAATCATTATCAGTTATGTGGTTGTCCCACCCCTACACACACATACTCGTCAATCGTCATCAGTTATGTAGTTGTCCCACCCTTTCACACACATGCGCTAATCGTCATCGGTTATGTAATTGTCCCACCCCTTCACACACACTCGCCAATCATCATGAGTTATGTGATTGCCCCACCCCTTCACACACACTCGCCAATCATCATGAGTTATGTGATTGCCCCACCCCTACATACACACTCGCTAATCATCATAATTTATGTGGTTGTCCCACCCCTAGACACATTGCCAATCATCATCAGTTATGTGGTTGCCCCACCCCTACATACACACTCACCAATCATAAGTTATGTGGTTGCCCCGCCCCAACTTACACACTCGCCAATCATCATAAGTTATGTGGTTGCCCCACCCTTCACACACACTCACCAATCATCATAAGTTATGTGGTTTCCCCTCCCATACACACTAAAGCTGCGGTCACACTTGACTTTTCTTCCCATAGACTTCCATTCATACGCACGCGAATGCGTTAGACCGGAAACGCAAGGTCATGCGTCAAGTTTTGCAGGTTGCTGCGGTGCAAAGTTCAAGCTTAGTGAACTCTGACTTTCGTAATCGCATCACTTGACTGCGTGAGACCAATCGAGGATCAAAACAGGACCTCTCTGGACAGAAATTTAAAACATGGAGCAATCGCTCGCTTTTTTAATGTCTAATAATCTTGTTTAATCCCGCCCCTTTTCGCAGCGCCATACGACAGAATTTCGCACACACAAACTCTGGTGTGACCGCAGCTTAACTTTCAAATCGTCGTCAGTTATGTGGTTGTCCCACCCATACACACACACTCGCCAATCATCATATGTTGTTCTCCCACCACTACACACACACTCTCCAATCGTCGTCAGTAATGTGGTTGTCCCACCCCTAGACACGCTTGCCGATCATCATCAGTTATGTGGTTGTCCCACCCCTACAAACACACACTCACCCATCGTCATGAGTTAGGTTGTTCCACTCCTTCACACGCATACTCGCCAATCGTCATCAGTTATGTGGTTGTCCCACCCCTACAAACACACACTCACCGATCGTCATCAGTTAGGTTTTTCCACTCCTTCACACACATACTCGCCAATCGTCATCAGTTAGGTTTTTCCACTCCTTCACACACACACTCGCCAATCGTCATCAGTTAGGTTTTTCCACTCCTTCACACACATACTCGCCAATCGTCATCAGTTATGTGGTTGTCCCACTCCTACACACACACCCGCCAATCATCATCAGTTATGTTGTCATCCCACCCCTACACACACACCCGC
>NC_079442.1:3996264-4051264 GCF_903798145.1 Danio aesculapii | reverse complement strand
ACTTAACCTTTTTGTTCATACATAAATTATAATATATTGAAATCGAAGTGCTGGGTTTGTTGGTGCACTGATTAACTCATATGTGTGTCTATTTGAGCTGAATGGAGAAAGCAGAGCTGACAATGGGTCTTTAAGACGTGCGTCCATCTGGAGCGGCTCAGTGTGAATATACAGGTCAAGAACCGGCACTCCTTCCATGCACACACCTCCTCTCACACACACGCACAGAGGTCAAGCGAACACAGGCCTTCAACAGCAATTACAAACACACACAATCCCTGTCTGCTTCTGTGTTCAGGAAAAACAAAAACCAGAGAAGCAATTAAAACAGAGCAAATCTGGTATCTTACACAGTTCTTTGGGACAACTTAATTATTTTGTTTTCAATCCACTTAAATTTGTTAGAACAGTTAAATTAATGTAATCGGTTTGTGTTGGCACAACATGAAGGAATTGAGTGAAACCCAAGATTTTTTATAACATTGTAACAACACCCTGCATAAAAAACACACACACAAACAAACAAAAATGCTTTTATTTAGGATCAATTTGTATAGTTTCTAGTCTAAACATCTAAAAGTAGTTGTGAAATTATTATTATTATTATTATTATAAAATTCTTAGTTCATGTAAATATAGTTCATTGTTAGTTCTTGTTAACTCACAATTAACTAATGTTAACATATTCAAGAAGCAATTAAGGGTGTACTCACACTAGGCTATCAGAACCGTGCCTGGGCGCATTTGACCCCCATTTACAAGCTCGTTTGACAAGTGGGAGTGCTCCATACCGTGCCTGGCCTAGTTGGAAGCTCAGTTCAGTTAGGCTTTGGTACAGTACACTTGTAGTGTGAGCATGAAACTGAAGGTGTGACGTCACTTTTAAGTTTCATATGGATTTATTAATCATGCTTACTTTTTAATGAATGTAAACTGTCATAGTTTATTAAAGATGCAAACCCCCCCACTGTGTGTAAATATATTAGAAGTTAAAGATTTAACATTTAACTCCACATATCTCACATTCTCATTAACACCAATTAGTGGAAATGCAGATAATGGGATCTTGGAAATGACCTGTTTAACAAGCCATTACATTTTTAGCATGGATAATTTGAACCTAAACTAGCTTAAGACTCAGGAAACACAATAATTGAATTAAATATGATGACAAAAATGCCTGTTTTTATTTGAATTTATTTTTGTATTTGTTTATTGGTGTGTTTAGTAATAAAAAAAGAATCTTTTTGCAGTATAAGTAGCTTAATTACTCAAAAACAACATTTTGCTGCTTGTTTAAACTTCTTTAAAATGAGATGAAACAGCACAATTCTTCAGATATTTTTGGGACCACATAATTGTTCAAGCCATTTAAATTTATTAAGTTAATGTAATCAATTTGGCTATCCAAACCATACCTGGGTGCGTTTGACCCCCATTTACTGGCTCGTTTGACAAGCGTGAGTGCTCCATACCATGTCTAGGCGCAGTTGGAAGAGGTGTGCCAGAGCACGGTTCAGTTGGTGCGGTACACTTGTAGTGTGAGTGCAAAGCGTGCCTGAACGTTAAACTGAAGAAGCGACGTCACTTTTAAGTGACGGTTCCCCCCACTATATATATATATATATATATATATATATATATATATATATATATATATATATATATATATATATATATATATATATATATATATATATATATATATATGCACCCCATATTGTTGTTTAAACATGATCATACGTGTGTTTTTTTTTTGCCTGCATTATTATTCTTTATTTAAATGTTTTAATTTATTTTATATTTTTCTTATTTTCAATTATTTTAATTAATTTATTTTATTGTACTTTTTTATTTACCTGCGTTATTGTACATTTACATTATTTAAACCATTTTAAATCACTTATTTTCATGAACAATACATTTATTAGGGTATTTATTCATCTAAGTTAATCTTAGTTAATGATTTATTTTAAATTGATTATATTGTGAAATATTTGATATTCATATTCCCAAATATGCACCCCATATCGTTGTTTAAGCATGATCATATGTTTATCTGCCTGCATGAATTTTATTTATTTAAATGTTTTCATGTATTTTATATTTAAATTATTTTCAATTATTTTAATTGATTTGTTTTATTGTACTGTATATTTATCTATCTACATTATTTTGCATTTACATTATTCAAATTATTTAAAATAATTTAGTTTCACTTAAATTTATTTAAAAGGTTTATTTTATTTTATAAATAATTTCATAAAATATATTTATTTTTTAATTATTTTATTTTATTTAGGGGTTTTAAAATGATATTAATAGTTTTAAAATATGTATTTATTTTAATTATTTTATTGTACTTTATATTTATCTACCTACATTATTTTACATTTACATTATTTAAACATTTTTGAATCTCTTATTTTCATGAACAAACAATGAACAATAAATTTATCACCGTATTTAGTCATCATAGTTAATGTTAGTTAATAAAAATAAAGTTGTTCAGTGTTAGTTCCTGATTAATTAAGTGAAGTTTTCTAAACATACTTCGAGAGGATCACGTGCTTATGATTGACCACGGCTGGTCTGGCGTCATCAATCACTAATCAACCAATCAGACGCATTCAAATGCACATAAATGGTCTGCCTTCCTTACCTTAGTCATCTTCGTTTTTTTGACAAACCCCCATCCGCCCCAACTCCTTCCTACTTCAATAGCAGGGGTGTTTTTGAGACCTACCTGAGCTCAGACTCTCTCTCTCAGACCCTCTCTCCCTTCTGACTAAACCGGAGTGGGCATAAACTCGCCCAGGACAACATGCCAAATAAGCATTTGCTTAATCAAGCATCAAATAAATGTGAAATCGTAAACTAATGTTAACAAGCATGAACTTTGATGCTGTTAATGCATTAGTAAATGTTGAACTATGATTAATAAAGTGTTGTTCGTGATTAATTAATGCTAGTAAATACATGAACTAATGAAACCGTATTGTAAGGTGTGACCAAGTGGACTTCATTTGATCTGAACACATTAGAGTCGTGCGAGAGGACACTTTTGAAATGTCTGTTTGTGCTGGGGTGTTTATTTGTGTGTTTATAAGCGTAAGGCGTATGGGGAGGCTGTGATCTTGTCATTGTTAGCACACGTTGCTTGCCCTTGTTGTCATGTGGGCTGCTTCGGTTTCTATGATATCGCTCGCTGACTCTCTCTCTGCTTGTGTCTTATGTAACAATCCTCCTCTCTGTCTTCCATCCACGCTCACCATTCACTCGCCTCGCTTACCCTTCCAACCTTCTGTTACTGCTTTAACAAACACTTTCATGTCCACTGAAAGCCTGTGTACAGCGGCTGTGTGGAAACAGAAAAGACCTCCGCTTTCCCCCTTATTATACACACTCTCACGCATAAGCCTTATGTGGACAGGGCTAGTTTTTCTGGGCGATGTCAGAGAAATTTTCGGTTTCACAGACGTACAAAGTTATTCACCCTCCTCTGAATTTTTTTTGTCTTCATCAAATTTTTCCCAAATGATGTTTAACAGAGCAAGGAATTTCTCACATTTCCTATAATATTTTTTCTTATTTGTTTTATTTCGGCTAGAATAAAAGCAGTTTTAATGTTTTTCAAACCATTTTAAGGTCAATATTATTACCCCCTTAAGCAGTTTTGGATTGTCTACAGAACAAACCATCATTACACTTTGGCCCAATCCCAATTCTACCCTTTAGCCCTTCCCTTTACCCCTACCCCTCGTTTTGCACGTTCACGTCAAGGGGTAGGGGTGTCCCACTTCTATTTAGCTTAAAGGCGTAGGGCTAAGGGGAAGGGGTGAATAGCCCTTTGAACGAAGATTTTTCAAGACCACACTTAAAACCAAGGGGTAAGAAAACTTCCCAGAATACATCAGCCACAACGGCAGGATTGCTGAACCCGGAAGTAAGGAGATCCACAAATTTGTATTTTTTTTTATTATTACGAATGTTTACAACAAACAAACACATGTTTTAATATATTCATAACTGCGTTCATGTTTTACCGTCATGCTTTAAAAAAAAACGTTAAAATAAAAACCTATCTATATCTATAATCCATAATAATAACTCCTGTACAGCAGTCCCGCAACATTCTGACACTCGATGACACTGGAATATCCTGTCAGTAATGTCTAGTGGCTGAGAATAAGCTTTTTACAGTGTCTGCTATAATGTTAATGTTGTTTTGGTGTGTTTACATGATGAATATGGCCACTGTGTAAATCCGCAGTACAGTTACGATCTTATTGCCACATTAGATCGTAATGATAACATAATATATGCCTTCAGTGATCTCCTGAAGATAAACACCAAACAATAACACAACTGGAATAATTACAGCAGTCGCCATCGTCTGATCTCATATGAATCAAAAGATCGAGATGACATATGATGACGTGTGCAGGTGCTGTCCCAATTCTTAGGGGTAAATTTTGAAGCCCTTCCCCGTCACACTTGGTTTTAAGGGCCAAGGGGAAGGGGTAGGGTACAAGAATAGAATTGGGATTGGGCATTTGACTTGCCTGATATTTTGGATCCTATGTTAATGTCAGGACATTCTTAAAAGAGGCTTGTGTTTATATCACTGAAGTATGACCGTGGACACACTGTATCCACACACAGTTCTGTTTAAACAGTTTTCAGAAGTTGATTTTGCATGATTGATGCCCTTTAAAGCTTGCAATTCTACAGTTGATTTTTTGCTTTAATTAATAACTACAATCCTTCTATTTTCCCCCCCCATACAATCTATGAAATATTGGCTAACAGTAAATGTGAGGGGAGGCGACACGGTGGCTCAGTGGTTAGCACTGTCGCCTCACAGCAATAAGGTCGCTTGTTGACATTCAGTTGGCATTTCTGTGTGGAGTTTGCATGTTCTCACCGTGTTGGTGTGGGTTTCCTCCAGGTGCTCCGGTTTCCCTCTTAGTGCAAACACATGCGCTATAGGTGAATTAGACAACTAAATTGGCTGTAGTGTATGTGTGTGTGTGAATGAGTGTGTATGGGTGTTTCCCAGTAATGAATAGTGGCTGGAAGGGCATCCGCTGCGTTAAAAACATATTCCGGAATAGTTGGTGGTTCATTCTGCTGTGGTGACCTCTGAAATAGAGACTAAGCTGAAGGACAATGAAATTAATGATTACAAAATGCATGCTTTAAGATTAGTAATGTATTCCATTAGATTACTTGAGATTCATTACTGGTATGAACCAGGCAGTAAGGCCTCGCCTTTGAAACCGGGTGTAAATAGAGTGAAAAGCAGCTTAAGAGGTGTTTTAAAAAACATGAAAATAAAAAATTATAACATTTAAGATGTTTTACACTGTGCTCAGAATGCTATTTTGGCCATTAATACCACCCCATCAGCCATTTTTATCATCACATGACCTGTTAAAGCAAAATCACATCCCTTTTTTTTGATGAGCATGCAGGAATTTATTCAGCTAATGTGTTTCCATTGTAGTTCATGCACTGTTTTTATTTAATTTAGTTATTTTAATTTAGTTTAATTTAATTTCGTTTTGTTAAATTGTTAGTTGACGCTTATATTAATATTCAGATTTTTAAACATTCCTATACACACTTTGAGGGTTTTGATTATGAACCTTTTAAATCCAAGGAATCCTTTTATAGAACAAAAGATTCTTTCAACATGGGCTCATTCTGAAAATGTAGCCCTATATACATTTCTGGAGATCGTAAATTATGTAGCCAGAAGAATGTATGGCTGCATTTTATCTTTAAAACAAACGGTATGGGGTGGTTTGACGTTCCTTTTCGCGATAGTAGCTGACCGCTTACCTTCGTGTGGACTGCTTTCCCACTGTTACCAGTTTGCCCAGTAGCTCGCCATGAACATCGGCGGACTTGAGACGCAGAGAGGAGTTGACTACAATGACAGGGTTGGAGTCTGGCAAAGAACGGTTCCAGAAAGTGAGTAAGACAAAAACAAAAAATAAAATAAACAAGTGAATAACAGGGTGAAAACGTGGTAAAATCTGAAAGCGTGGTAAAAATCAGGCGAGGGCTTTTCTTTTTCTGGATTGCTTTTGAAAATGGTTGGTTGGGTTTAGAGAAGTGGATGGGCAGGTCAATCGGTGCATTTGAAAACACTATTTTTTTTTTTTAAAGATTTATTTTTGGCCATTTTGCCTTTATTAAATAGGACAGTATTTAGACAGGAAGCGAAGTTGGAGAGAGAGAGAGGGGGGTAGGGTAGGGAAATGTCGTCGAGCCGGGATTCGAACTCGCGACGCCCTGACGTGCTACTGCACCATATGTCGACGCGCTAACCACTAGGCTATTGCGCCGACTTGAAAACACTATTGGTTGGGTTTAGGGAAGGAGGATGGTGGGTCTGTCGATCAGTCAGTCAGTTGACAGCGGCCTCTGGTGGATTTACACGATAACAGCAGGCACGAATGGCACTCGCGAGAGAAATTTGAGATCTGAAAAGCGCGCACAGCGGCCTCTGGTGGAGTCATGAAAACAAAAACTGCAAAAAAAAGCTCCTGGGATGTGTTTGGTGCTTTCCAGAAATGTAATTGGGGTATGTTTTCAGAATGAGCCTGGGTTGGATTCTTTATAATGGAATCTTTGTCACTATATACTGTTTATTGTGACTATATTCACACTAATAAAAATGGTTCTTTTAAGAAGCTTTCAGTAAAGGATTCATAAAAGAACCATTTTTATTAGTGTGATCAAATATATATATATATATGTATCTATAAATGTGTGATAAATCTAGCTGATCTCACGAGAAAACTTAAGTATTTTACGTTTTGTCAGTTTAGTGGCTAATTCGTACGAATTCGTACGAGTTCAGTCGAACGAAATTGTACGATTTTAAAAAGGAGGCGTGACACCTAACCCCACTCCTAAACCCAACCGTCATTAGCGGATGAGCAAATCGTACTAAATTGTACGAATTAGATTGTACGAATTCGTACGAATTAGCCACTAAATCATAAAGGTACGAATTGCCGTGAAATTGTATTGTAAATCATATAAATATGGGAACCAAAAATATGTGAGATCACTGCAACCCCTCCATTGAAACTTTCATTTTTAATTAAATGAGAGCACACATAATGATGAAAGTATTTAGTCACAGTAAATTAACCACTTTAGTTTTTATTCCGATTTAGTTTTTAATTTGGAGGTGTTTTAGCGTGCAAAAGAAGGACTTTTCAAAATGGCTTCTTGAGTCCTCCATAACAGGAGCTCATAGGAAGTGCCATTCTGTTTAAATGCCTAATGCTTATTATCTCCAGCATTTGAGTGTCCTCTTCCCTTGATCACTGCATTATCCGCAGTGAACATCCTCTCCATGCAAAACAGTGAGAGATACGGGGAAAAAGCGCTCAGCAATCCAGACAGCGCAGACAAGCCGACTGAAGCTCATCCACGCCAGGGCTGAAGCTTCACACATTAAGACACCTCGTCTTTATAAGACGTGCCCTCTTTCTTTACACCCACAACCATTGTGCTTTAAATCCTGTTCTACCCTTGAGTAGATTTCCGAGACGTCGCTGCAGACAATGTAACCCCCTCACAAGCTGTCCTTTTTGTCTCTCTCTCTCTTTCTCCTGTTCACTCACACACACAGATACACACAAACTGTAGTGGGGAAAAGAGAATAGATGGGACAGAAACAGAGAACTGTATGGCCATTTGGTGTATATCAAGTATATTGAGAGACATCAAACATATTAAGTCTAACGTGTGAAATAGAAAATGGGAGTAATGTTTTTTGTTTGTTTTGTTTTGTTCAGAAGTTGCCTTTTCTTAGTATAAGAAATATAGGCTTGTTAGATTTTGCTGTATTTGGCCTAACCTTTCTTGGGTGGCTCGCCAATGTATTAGAGTACATAAAATAAGTAGGCTGACCAAAGTTCTTATGGGAAGAAGACTTTATTAAAGACAGTGAATAGTGCAGTTCCTCAGCAGTGATGTTAACTCGTTGGTCTTCAAGTAACTTAGGCCACGTTTACATTAATATGTTTTAGTTTAAAAACGCATAAGTTTTGCTACGGTTACACCATCCGTCCACACGACACTGGAGTTTTCTAGTGCCGAAAATGGAGCGTTTTGGAAACGCTGAAGAGGCTGTTTTCATTCTAAAACGCTGCTGGTCCGTCTCAGTGTGGATGGGAGAAAATGGAGGCGAGGCTGCAGACATTCACCTATCTGATTGGGGCTTTTTCCTGAATATTAAGTAGCCTACACACAATTCAGTCCTGCATCCTCTCCTTGTAAGTTCAGACTTCGTAAGTCTGATATGGAAAAACAAACTCCCGAGGACACGTCTGGTAAATCTTCAAAGGGAACAGTACATCTCCTTCACATCACCCTGGCTACACTGTTTCACTTTCTCAACAATAAAATGAAAACATGATATAAGGAACTGATATAAAGAATTTTCATTTTGATATTAACTTAACAGACACTTAAAATGTCGAGGCGTCGTGTAGCTACATATTTATATGAGCGTCATCTTCACTGTATGCATATTTATAACAAAACAGAGCTTATAACAAATCTGCCTTCTTTCATTTTCATTGAAAATACAAAACATATCCTCTCTTTTGCTGAATATCAGTTTTAATAATCAATAATGGCCATTATAACAGTATAACGTACAATAGGTTTATACATTATATGAAATAAACATTTATTTCGGTTACATTTATTAAGATATTATCCTTGCGCTCAGTCAACACACGTTACCTGAGAACAAGTAAAAGATTCAAAAGACCAAAGTCTGGGAATATGTAGACAACACGATGAGTTAAATATCACGTTTAACAAATATAGTGAGATTAGATCCAGGGGTAGATCTGTCGGATGCGCACAGCTCTTATATGGGTTTATGTGCTCAAAGCACGCTGCAGTGCATGCCAGAGTGTGTGTGTGGTCACGTGATGTGCATTTTCAGCGGTGTAGTATGGACGGAGAGTTGTTCAAACACTAGGTGAAACACCAGTGTGGATGCGGATCATTTTCATTCTAAAACGCCGTTTTAAAACTAAAACGTATTAGTGTAAATGGGGCCTTAACTCAAAGTAATGTCTGTGAGACACTACTTTATAACAAAGAATATAACCTCCCAAATGGTTTAAATGGAGGAATATAACCCCCCAAATGGTCTACCCAAATGGTTTAGTTGGGTCACAATTCTTGAGTTCCTGTAGGCCATTTGGTTCACACCTTTTCAGATGCAGATACTTGTTTGCACATGAAACAAGCCATACAATCTATTAGGCCCAATCCCAATTCTACCCCTTAGCTCTTTCCCTTAATGCTGATTTATACTTCTGCACACTGTTTGTGTTGCTCTGCAATAACCCTTCAGAAACACTAGCTGGCAGTTGGCTTTTAAGTTCCTCTGTGTTGAGTTTCTTCGCTGGTATTTTGTTTTTTCTGAACACTTCCTTAATGTACATGTAGCTAAAACTCGCTCATTTAGAAGCAGGAACCGGAAGACGTGCAACAACAACTGAGCAAAAAACAAACGTTTCAATCTAGAGCACCTTCACGGGACTCGACACTTGCTCCAACGGGCTCGCAGCCGTCCCACGCAGTGTTGCCAACTAATTTCAATGAAAAGGTGCTAAGCTCTGGCAGAAAAGTCGCTAAATGTCGCTAGATTACGTCATATATCAATTTGCATATTACTGATGACATCACGTCCAACCGTTTCTGCTTGTTTAATAGCCTATGGTTAATAAAGGGGTAATTATATTTGCACTATGCTTTATGTATGCATGTCAATTTAACTAAATGTATTGCTGTTTGAATACAGTATATCAATATAGATGTGTAATAAATTTGCAGAACTTTGCTTTTACCCCTTCAAATGAATGCGCAAAATGAGGGGTAGGGATGTCCCAAAAGGCGTAAGGGGTAGATAGCCCTTGAAACACAGATTTTCCACTCTGAAAACCTAGGGGTACAAATATTTCCTAGAATACACCAGCTACTATGGCAACATGGCTGCACAAATGAGTCAGGAGGTGCAAAAATGCCATTTATTAATTATTTTTTTTACAACAAACAAGCTTCTGTTTTAATACATTCATAGCAGCGTTCGTGTTTCCACCCCACCCCAAAATAACCAGTTTACTAAATATGTTCTTCTGGAATGGTTTCATTGTAAATAAACCGTTAAATGGTCAGTAAAATATTTTATTATCATTATTTACAAAAGAAAAAATATATACAGTATAGATTAGCAGCAAATAAATTAGTCAACAGTTTAGCTTATTAAAATGAATAGCTATTATAAAGAAATAGACATTCTCAAAAAGAAGTTATCAAATCTCATTCATCTTTTCTTCATTGTATAACTTAAACATTCTAATAAATGAGCAACAAATGAATCTCTCATTTATTAAATTTTTTCATTTGATTACATTAACAGAGGTGTCACTTTAAAAATGCACACATCTAACATTATAATGAAAGTATTTGATTGCTTTCCTAACTTTTTATGCTCATTTATGACAAAATGAGTTGTGTTTGAAAAAACCCACCAAGATCGACATATTTAGATGTTGTTATTATTATTAATTATGTGTATATGTCTGTTCAAACATGCACCCCAAACCCAGACTTTCACTTCCGTTTCCGTTTGGGAAACAGCGTCTATTTATTACTATGGAGCGCATCAGCTGACAGTCACGCACTGCTATATGACTGTTGTGAGGACTGCAAAGGAGGGGCAATGGCACCTGAAATGAAAAGGAAGGGAATCGCACAGTTTTTTAATATTTATTTCAAATAAAGTGAAAGCACAGAACAGACTCACATTTATAAGCGAGGGGCGTCCCCTGGTGGTTTGGCGGTATGGGTTGCGTATATTATAGCCACCCTTCATAGGAAGATCGATAATACGGGAGAAACACAGGAAAATACCTTTACGGGATGATAGCGGACTAGAACTGTAAAATATTGGAGATTCCTTGAGAAAACGGGAGGGTTGACAGGTATGCTTTGGATAACCTGAGCTGTTTCTACCTGGTCTCGGCTGTCTTCAGGACTCTTTCGGCTTACGTTTCAGCTAGGGTGTTTGGTCAATTATGTTTTGGACTTTACTGGCACTTATTCTTCTATGACCTCTGGTCAATGAAGACACTTGCACTTGTATCCATATTTGTTTGTTTAGTTTATTTATTTTATTTTTGAGCATGACACTTTTTTTCTAATATAATAAATGAGTTGTGCCTCAGAAGACGAAATGTAATGGACGCACAGTGGCTTTTAAGATATTTCCAGAGGTAATAATATTACAAAATAATAATAATAATAATAATAACGAACCACTGTGATGACAGACTTTGGCTGAGGCATTTTAGAATGACCTAAACAACATTTCAAATGTTTTACAATGTGCTCGAAACACTGTTTTGTCCATTAATGCCATCCCATTGGTCATTTTAATCATCACATGACTTTTTTTGATGTGCATGCAGGAATTTATTCAGTTAATGTGTTTCCATTGTAGTTTATGCACATTTTATTCCTGTTTCGGATAAAACGTTTACTCTGTTGCATGCATAGGTTTTTTACAGTGCTCAAAATATGAGTCCACCCCTCACACATCTCTCATTTAAATTAATATTTTCTATAAGACGCTTTACAATGTTATATTTGCTCATATACATTAGATTAGTCAGTATTGAAGCCAAATGTGAAGCTAATCTAACAAAATAACGTATGATAACTGTCCAAAATTAGTACAGCCAAATTTATATGTAAAGTAAAAATATTAAAACATTTAAAATGAGCACAATTCAAGAACATTTTATAGTTTGTAATTTTTTTTCAATATTTCGATAAAGATGTTTGGTGACTAAAATAGTATTTTAATAAATATGTCCATTTAATAAATCTGTTTTGTTCGAATGCACCAAAATATGACCTATATCCATTGAGAAATACATAAAAATATTAATTTTTAAATGGAGTACTGTATATACAGTTTTGCTGAGCACTGGATATGCACTTTCAAAATTTTTGCACATCTTAGCATTTCCATTTATTTTATGTGATGCTCTAAAATGCTTATAAAAATAGGTGGATGGAAGTGAATCATGAGACCTGATATATCCTGTCATTGTACTGTATGTGTGGAGCAGGTGTGGGTTGAATCTCGCTGCCTACCTAGCATAGATAGAGGAAGTACACTTGAACCATGACACGAGAGAAGAGAGCCGTGCTTGCTAAATTCAAATATCTTTGTTTTTGAACTATACTTCTTTAAAATTCATGTTATTGTATGTTAGTTTCTTCCGCGCAACTAAGAGCCACTCCTAGTTCAACGGTTTTTGGCCGAATTAAACCTCGACTCAGATCTGAACTGCTGTCGGTTCATTTCAGAGTTCATCGCTCTTGTTTACGCTGACGGCTAGAACTATGATAAGTCAGACAATAAGAAATGTAAGCATTTTAAGTGAGTTGAGAGGGTGAGAAGCGTTTATGTTTTTAAATAAATCAAAGGGGGTCCTCGTGTTTGGTTAAACACTCTGAATACAGACATAACATGGCCTTGTGAATCACGCTTGAACCAAAACACTAAACACTTGCTTTATATTGTGAATAATCGAATGCATTTGTGAATGTAGTTTTCATGCTACAGAGATCTTTTCAGCTTTGTTTCTCAATTAAAGAGATAGTTCACCCAAAAATTTAAATGTATTTACTCACCCACAAATGGTTGCAAACCTTTATGAGTTTCTATCTTGTTAAACACAAGTGAAAATATTTAGAGAAATGCCTAAAACTTGCACTGACTTCCATAGTAGGAAAAAAAATTTCAAGAGTTCCCACTTAGATATGCTTGGCGTATAAAGCAGGTTTGGCATGCTGTCCCGGGAGAAAACCCTGAGCTCGGAGATATTTGAGCCCAGGGCTCCCGCCCGGTCGATAAGCAAATCAGGAGATCCGAGATCAGGTAGGTCTCGAGAGCTCCTCCTTTAGAAAAGGGAGGAAAAGGAGGAGATGGGGTGGAAGGGGGGATTCTTTCAAACGAAGATAGAAACAGTAGGGAGAAAATGATCCATTTATAGTAAACTAGGATCACTCTGATTGGATTATTACTGATTACAGATGAGTGGCCAGACGTGCTCAATCGTATCACGTGCTCCTCTCCAAATTAGTTTATGAAACTTCACACTATGAAAGTCAGTGGTTACAGGTTTTCAACTTCATTCAGAATATCTTCTTTTGTGTTCAACAGAAGAAAGAAACTTAGAGCTAACATTTTTAAGTACAAAGAAACACAATAAATGCACTGAATCAAGTATTAAATTTTAGCAAAGAAAAACTAATATACACTTACCGGCCACTTTATTAGGTACACCTGTCCAACTGCTCCGTAACGCAAGTTTCTAATCAGCCACTCCCATGGCAGCAACTCAATGCATTTAGGCATGTAGGCATGGTCAAGATGATCTGCTGTTCAAACCAAGCATCAGAATGGGGTGATTTAAGTGACTTAACATGAGTACAGTGAACCTATATTAATGCGGTATTTAATTAACTCATTACCTTCAACACTGAGTTCAAAACTCTTTTCAAATTAGTAGAATTAACTTTCAATAAATCTTGAGTTAACTACACTCATTTCATTCGATAAATTTGACTGTTGGGTTTTTCAGTGCATACAGTAATACTTTTCTTTTATCGACCTCATTATTCTTCGAATCATTTTGGCTGGAGACTTCCGCTCCCATTCACTTCCATTGATATTTAGATGATTAAAAACAGCTTGTCATGCTGCTTGATGTTGCAACCTGGCATTTTCTTATTATATTATTAAAATTTTATGTATAGTCATGCGCACACTTGTTTGTGAAGCGAAGCAATTTGATGGTTTTCGGCCATTTATTATTCCTAGTCATTTCTCCCATAGGCGACTGAATCGGAAGTTCTAAAACAAGAGCATAAACAAGCACACTTCCACATAGCAGAATATGGTCAATAGAGTAAAATAGCAATTGGTAAAGAACTTATGACTCTGTTCCTTAACTCCTATCTTTTAAGAATGTTCCTTTTTGTCAATTTTTTAACCTACGCCACAAAAATAAAACATCTTTTATTTGAACTATGCTTTTAAATGATACTATTGGCTCATTTTCTCCCCAGTTTCTACTCCGTTTCTCATTGCTTCCTTCAGAACGGCAACAATTAGTCAAGCAACTGGCTTTTCTTTTTCTCCTGTTGCACACATATCTATAAAGACAGTATATATTTATATACAGTACACGTCTTAGTCTCTCTCTTTCCCTCTGTCTCACCGCTTCGGTATAGATTTCTCACAGCTGATGAAATTAAAAAGACAGCACATTGTGTGTGGTGTTGCCCATGGCGACGAATTTAGCCTGCGAGTTCACGATACGGGGTTCAGAGGGGAGATCCTTTGGGGAGGATTAAATCGCTCCCCTTTTCTGTCTTCCCTGCAGCCCAAATTCTCTCTTCTTTTCTCTCTCTCTCTTCTGCTTGTCCCACAGTTAGAAACACAAACAGCTCGCAGCTCCAGAGGATGTTACTCCTTTAAAAATAGTGTTGTTGGTTAGCAGGTAAGAATAACACAGCATGTCAAAGGTTAAGAGAGGCGTTAAGCAGCTCGCAATGATAATGCAGCGCCTACCCAGGAGATTCACTTCAGTGCTGAGAAAAACACAGTTTTTTAGAATGATGAACAGAATAAAAGCATCACAGAGAGGTGGTTTACCGCTGTTTATTGTTACGTATTATTTGATGCTTTATTGTTTGAGTTGTTACAGGTTTCATTTGACAGACATCTGAAATGATGGACATTTTTGTGCGTAACCTTTGTAGTTCACACCTTCCGCATCACCGCAGGCAACACTACAGCATCATGACAACGAGTTCTGCACAGCTAAGCACTTTTACTATATACAGCGGGGGAAATAAGCATTGAACATGTCGATATTTTTCTCAGAAAACATATTTCTAAAGGTGCTGTTGACTTGATATTTTTAGCGGATGTTGGGAACAACCAAAGAAATCCAAATGTGTAAAGAAAACAAATCTGATTAGTTTACAAATGAAGTTATGAGTAATAAACTGACACAGGGAAATAGTATTGAACACATGAAGAAAGGGAGGTGTAGAAAGGCCCAGAAAGCAGCTGAAATCTCTCAATAGTTCTTCAGCAACCATCTGCCCTTCCTCAGTGTAAATGAAGATGAAACATTTCAGGACATTTCAGTAAGGCAATGATCCAAAACACAGCCAAGGAAACTCTCAGATGCTTTCAGAGAAAGAAAATCAAGCTGTAGAATGGCCCAGCCAATCACCTGATCTGAATCCAATAGAAAATACATATTAAATATCAGATTTGATTGACGAGACCCTCCGAACCATCAAGATGTTTACACTCTGTTGAAGTCTGTAAGAAACTCACACCTGAGCAATGCATGTGACTTCATTCTGCATATGAGAGGCGTCTTTAAGCTGCCAGAACCAAAAAAGCCTTTTATATAAAGTATTAAATATGTTTCAGTAGTTCAGGACATTCTCATCGTTATTACACAACTCATTTTGAGATTTATTTGATTAGTTTTATTTTTATGTTTGGGTTTTTACCAAAATCTGGTCCAATTCCTTGTCAACGACTCCTTTAGAAATATTATTGGGTTCGCGGGTATAGCAGACAAAAGTGAAGAAAAGGGTGGGGAGGAGATGGCGGGGCGATTGGGACTGGTGGGCCCCTAATAATATATCTGGGGGCCCCGAAACGCCATGGGCCCTTTTAATACCCCCCCTTCCCCCCACCAATGGCACCCCTGGGTACAGAAGCATATAAACAAATAATTGTATGAAGCACAAATAATTAATATGGGTAACTCTAGAAATGAAGTTTCCTAGATATTGTTTGCTTGTGTATTTAGGGATATGGTGTCTTGAAGATATTACCCTAACCCCCACTAAGCATGTGACTTGCTTTACCTTAAAGAAGATTTTAAATATCTTGTTACTTAAAAATTTGGTAACAATTTAGTTTAAGTTCCACGCCTGTTTATCGACCACGACTCTGGATTGCCCGTATACATCTGTTTGCTCCTGATTGGTCAGGCAAGCAACGGTCACATTCTCAATAAACTTGCATTTGGATCCGCAACTCCTCTTGTCAGCATCCCACGTCACATTACAGATAGTGGTTATAAAAGGCATTATTTTACATTTATTAATTATATTTAATTATGTGATAAATGAGTCTTTGATTCATTTTCTTTTAGCTTAGTCCCGAAATGAACTGCCAACTTATCCAGCATATGCTTTTATGCAGCGGATGACCTTCCAGCTGCAACCCAGTACTGGGAAACACCCATACACTCTCACATTCACACAGATGCACTAGAGCCAATTTAGTTTATTCAGTTCACCCATAGCGCATGTGCTTGTACTGTGAGGGAAACCGGAGCACCCAGGAAACCCACGCCAACACGAGGAGGACATGCAAACTCCACACGGAAATGCCAACTGACCCAACCGGGACTCGAACCAGCGACCTTCTTGCTGTGAGGTGACAGTGCTAACCACTGAACCTCGGCGTCACCCCTAAATAAGTCATGCCACACACAAAAACACACAAACACACACACACATAGTCTCTGGTGGTCATAAAAGCAGCATTTAATTGATGATAAATGCAGTAAATGAATCATAGTTGTGAAATATGACGGCTCTTTTACATTTTTAGCAACATTTTTTTTCCCGATCTAAGTCTGTCAAACTTCTCACTTGCTTGTGATGGAGCTCTAAACCCCCCTTCTCGATATAATATGCAGGTAACTTTCTCATTCATTGCATAAAACATGTAATACAGCGTGGCACTCACACTTCTGTATGTTTTCATTGTACGATTTCCATGAAAAAAGGGGGAATTAATGAAGAAACATTTTGCCCCTGTAATTACCGTCAAAACAATTATGTACTTAGTTTTCTTCCAACAAATGCATTCAGCGGCATTGTTTTGCCGCAGTGAGCCGAGCGGCTGCAAGACTAAAAACCTTTCATTCCCGCAAAGGCCGTTTTCTGGTCACCGTCAATAAAAGCATAAAAGCATTCATTTCCCACGTTCGTCAAATTAACAGCATACTCCATCTCCCAGAGGGCCGCGGGGTTCGTTAACCTCTCCGTGAAGTGCTCCTGGTTCCCCAGCAGTTTCTGTAACCTCTGAGCTGCTTCTATCTCAATTATAATACAAGAATTAAACAGCCACTGCGGTGATTCATTGAGTAGTGCCTCTTTACAGAGAGAGAGACATTGCGTGTAAAACCCAGAGTCGATCCAATTTACTCTCTAGATTGGTGTGTTTTGAAAGACTGCGCTGTTGAACGGTTGAAGTGAGATATCCTAATATCATTTGAAGTTCTGGATGAACCGCATTACATCTAACTCCTCGTGTTAGTGCTAGACATGCTAATTTTAGGGTAACTTTCTGCTGCAGTTTACCTACATCTCCACAGTTAATTTAATATCTAATTAAAGTATTCATTGTCTGTCGTGCTCGCGGTGCATGAGTAAAGAGAGGTTGTGGCCGTGTTTCCAGAAGTCATGTGAACTCAACCTCCCACAAAACTTCATTCTAAATGTCCTTTGAAGCTTCTTAAGTGACCTTGAGCTAATTAAGGATTATTACATGCCTGTTGAGTCCTTATAATAGCTTTTAATAGTCATTTAATTGCTATTCGTTTTTAATTGGCTGGACCTGACCACCAAATAGCCTTTTTTCTCTCTCTTTTCAACCTCATCCTCCCCCACATGTAGAACGACAGAGACTCAAGAAATGACATTTTCCCATTTTTACTCCGGGTATAGCAAAGAGAAAATATCGACTAAAGTTTGGGCGCATCTTCTTTGGACTTTATTGACATCCCAATCTTAATCCGTGAGGTTTAACGTGAAGTTCGTCGACGCTTTGCAGCTATAACATCTTTAACTATTCTGGGAAGGCTTTCCACAAATTTTAGGAGTCTGCTTATGGGACTTTTTGATCATTCTTCCTGAAGAAGATATTTGTGAGGTCAGGCAAGTTAGACTGAAGGCCTGGCTCACAGTCTCCACACTAATTCATCCCAAAGGTGTTCAATTGGGTTGAGGTCAGGACTCTTTGCAGGCCATTGCAGTTCCTCCATACAAATCTATGTCTTTATGAACCTTGCTTTATGCAGTCATGTTGGAACAGGAAGTGTCTTGATATGAAGAAGCATTTCACTGGAACCATGTGACCAACTAAACAGCAACCCCACACCATAATCTACACTATCTACATGTGTCTACACTTGGCACAATGCTGTCAGGCAAGTACTCGTCCATTAGATAAGCACAACACTAACATAAACACAAGACACGAGCACACGATAAATGAAAACACCTCACTGTCTTATCTCAGCGCCAACCGAAACCAACCAGACTGAGACGCTGAGAATGAAACAGCGATCTGCCTACAGAACAAAAACAAACACGAGTAAAGAGCTTGCATCCCAAGCACGCCCACATCTCGCACCCCTGCATCAAGCAGAAGTGCGCATGGTCTGAGTGCGGTCACGACGGCGCTCATACACAGAAACACAAGGACAGAAAGTGATTGCTCGACCCAAGAAAACTCGAGTCGAGCACAACATACAGGACAAGACAGAACTAGTGTCTGGACTCTGGTCTGGCCACCAAAACAAGAATTTACAAGACTGGAGTGGCAGAACCCTGACACACTGCGCTATGCCTCTCTCTCTAAAGACCCTTGTGAGGATAGATGATAAAGTTTATTGAATTGAAATGTGTTTTCAGATCATACTAGTGTGATTCAGCAGCGTTTCTTAGGAAGATCCCGATTTAAACACCTCCTCCACCAATCAGAGCTCATGTGCCTCCTGTTAGTCAGCAAATTCTTATCACTGTCACTCTTAGATTTACTGTATCGCTCTTCTCATCTGTGCAGGTATGACTCACACACACACAAATACACACACACACACACACTGGGTTTTCCCTGCTGCCTAGGGGATGAAATGCCAGCGTTCCTGTCTGATAAGGACAGTGTGGGTTCGGTGTGTGTGTGTTTGTTTGCTGATGAAGCCGGGGGTGTACTGGAGTGGGCAGTCGCCGTCCGTGTTCCAGGATTCCCTCCAAATATGAGTCAGACAGGCAGGCAGGCAGTCGCCCCCTGCTCGGCCCACTCTCCGCAGGGTTACCTAGGGAACTCGGACCGGGGGCTTCCCTCATCAGCATCTCTTTCTCTCTGCCTCCTGGAGCAATAAAACAATTCACGGAAAACAGAGAAGGACAAGAACTACAAGACAGAACAAGTAGGGGGCGGCTTACAGTAGATGATTATTACATAAGAGCAGATATATATATTTTTTGCTATGTAAGATTTATTAGAGCAGGAGAGATGCTAGGATCAAGGCTGTTAGGTTATCACATTAGCATTTTTTTATTATTCAATATTGATTAGATATAGTGTTATTACTTATTGTATCTATTTATGTTTATTAAAACAGTTCAGCTCAACATAAAACTTTTAATAACTTCCTAATTGTATTTCCAGCATCATAATCATTCCCACATTCCTATATATATATATTAATTCTTTTACAAAATGCGACAAATGGACTTAAAGTGAGTATTACCCTTGTATTGACTTTGTGCATTAGCATAATGCATTTTATTATTTAATATTGATTAGATATAAGGCAAGTCAAGTTTATTTCTATAGCACATTTCATACACCGTGGTAATTCAAAGTGCTTTACATAAACAGGAATAAAAGAAAATAAAAACAAATAATAAACGATGATAAAAACAGATTAAAATGTGTTAAAACAGGTTATAAAGGAATGAAAAGGAAAAGAAAGACACAATAGTGCGATCTGTGGGACGTTGCACAGTGCTCGTTCAGTAAAGGCACAGCTAAACAGGTGTGTTTTCAGTCTTGATTTGAATGTGCACATCCTAATGTTGGAGCACATCTGATCATTTCTGGAAGCTGATTCCAGCAGTAGGGGGCGCGATAGCTGAAGGCCGATTCACCCTGCTTTGACTGAACTCTTGGAGTTTCTAATTTATCTTATAATTATCCTAATATCGTAATAATTTGAGGGATCTGTTATCCAATGAATACATCGGTTTGCGTTCAATGAGCATATCTGTATGTATTGAGGTCCTAGGCAATTTAGTGATTTATAGACAAGTAAGAATACTTTGAAATCTATACTGCAGGTAACTGAGAGTCAGTGTAAAGACCTGAGTCGTGCCACGTTAACCAATCAGGAGCTTTCTCCTGTAGGGGCGTGCTTATGATGTAGCGCCTGTTGTTGGTGTCAATATATATCCGCCTCTGGTGTAAACACAGCATAAAGTGACGAGTTGACTTTACGCATTAGGATTTTTTTTTCTATTTAGTATTGATAACATATAGTGTTATTAGTTAACTGTTTAAATATTTATTAAATAAAACTTTTTAATTACTCAGTTTAATTGTATTTTTAGCATCATGAGCTTATAATATAATATAATATAATATAATATAATATAATATAATATAATATAATATAATATAATATAATATAATATAATAATCATCTTTTTTTTTTACAAAATGTGACTAGTTGACCTTATTTTAAAACTTATCTGTTTTAATTTAAAATTAACTAGTTAATTTTTTTAAAATTTATTTATCATTTTTAGACAACAAGTTTACTCCCTTTAAAGGGAAAGTTTACCAAGAAAATGGAAATTCTGTCATCATTAGCTCCTCCACTTGTTTCATTCTGCTGTGGCGACCCCTGATAAATAAGGGACTAAGTTGAATGAATGAATAAATGAATGAATGAATGAATGAATGAACTAATTTTACTACAATAATATAAATTAAAAAAGTTTCCCCAATTTCTGTTTAACTGAAATAAGATTGTTTTTCAACACATTCTAAACATAATAGCTTTAATAACTCATTTCTAATAACTGATTTATTTTATCTTTGCCTTGATGACAGTAAATAATATTTTAGATGTTTTTCTAGTGACATTTAAAGGTTTAACTAGGTTACAGTTAGGGTAATTAGGCAAGTCATTGCATAACAGTGGCTTGTTCTGTAGACAGTAAAAAATGCCTAAGGGGGCTAATAATATTGACCTTAAAATGGTTTTAAAAAATAAAAAAAAAACGTTTTAATTCCAGCCGAAATAAAACAAATAAAAGTTTTTCCAGAAGAAAAAATATTATAGGAAATTCTGTGAAAAATTCCTTGCTCTGTTTAACATCATTTGTGAAAAAAGAAAAATAACAACAGGAGGGCTAATAATTGTGACTTCGATTGTATAGTTATCAGCTATATAAGATGATAACCTGTAGAGAGCTGTACAGTATATGTAAGGATCAAGGCTGGTGAGGCCCCTAATTAGCATTTATTGAATTTTCACAGTTCTAATCCTCCCCCACCTCATTGGCCGGCTTTGCCAGTAACTAATTTTCATTGTTCTCATTACCCGTAAAAGAGTCTGAGCAGATCCTGCCGCCTTCACTTATAGTTAATGTTTTGGTATTTAGATTAAACTTAATCTTGCTCAAATGGGTCACGGGTGGTCGTTTCCTTTAGCTGAAGGACCTGTTCACTTATTAACAAGACCCGTTCAAGCTTAACCTACAAGTGAAGTGTGTGGGTTTTAGGAAGTGTCAAACAGTGTTCTTACTTAAAGAGCTCATGTCATGAAATGGACTGTTTGCATTACCAAACTCATCTTATTACCCACACTAATTGATTTTTTTTTCTGGCCACTATTAGCGCTTCAAATGACTTGTTTGGTGAGTTAATTTAGCCGAGGAGTCAGTAGAGCAGAGATTTCCAGAGTCATAATATCACAATATATCGTGTGTGTGTCCGCTAAATCACATCGCAGGATATGCAATGTTGAGTTGGAATTATAGTTGATCGACAGTTGAGAATATATGAGCTTTGTGGAGTCATTGCAAAGTGTAATCCTAACAGAGTGAAAGCTAATCGTTTGCATGTGTTTTAAAGGCATTTCAAGAGAGTTTAAAGCCTTTGGCCGTTTAAATATGCTATGTGATATGCATCACCCTGCAGCCCAAGACCGGTTACTCACTGAAGCTAAGCAGGGCTGAGCCTGGTCAGTACCTGAATGGGAGACCACATGAGAAAACTAGGCTGCTGTTGGAAGTGGTGTTAGTGTAGCCAGCAGGGGGCGCTCAACCTGCAGTCTGTTCGAGTCCTAATGCCCCAGTATAGTGAAGGGGATGCTATACTGTCAGTGAGCACCGTCTTTCGGAGGCATTAAACCAAGATTCTGACAGACTGTGGTCATAAAAAAATCCCATGGCAATTCTTGTAAAGAGTAGGGTGTATCCCCAGTGTCCTGGCCAAATTCCCACCATTGGCCCTTATCCATCACAGCCTCCCAATCACCACCGAATTGGCTCTATCACCATCTACACTGTGTGGTGAGTGCACTGGCGTCCTTGTCCTGTGGCTGCTGTCGCATCATCCAAGTGAATGCTGCACACTGGTGGTGGTGCGGGGGAGACCCCCTTCCCCTGATGATTGTGAAGCGCTTTGGGTATAAGTTGTTTTAAATCACGTGGTTCTGATGAAGTGCGAAATTCATATGGAGGGCAGTAAGAAAAAAAAAAGTGATTGGGAGACACAGAGGAAAGTCCATATTTTTGCAATTTGTACCACATTTCAAAGGAGATATAAATAGAAAATAACCATATATGTTGGGCATAGTTATATCATGAAGAGGGCCAAGTTTTCTACTGAACTAAAATATATTTGCCAGTCATCGAGGCGGTATATACAGTAGAAGCTGTTACGTTACATGAAAAATACTTTAGTAAACACTATAATGTTTGAAAGCAGACTATATATAATTACTTGAATTAAACTGTTGTAGTAATTATATTGTTGCTGTGGTACGACACAACTAATAAACAATTATTTAAGAGGCTTCAGTTTTCTACACTATAATTACACCATTACAATGCAGCACAATTTACACTAACGTTATTTATTACAGTTTATCCGTTTTTATTTGTTTTTATTTTTATTTGGGACTTGTAGAGCTGCACATCGATGGATTTTCTCTGCAGTGTTTGGACTTTCAGTAGTGAAACCACACTAAACTGAACTGAATTGAACTGAACTTCAACACTAAAAACTGAACTGACACGGTTTCAATTTACTACAACTTCTATGTTAAGCTGCTTTGACACAATCTACATTGTAAAAGCACTATAGACATAAAAGTGAATTGAAATTGAATTTACGTCCAACTGATTGGTGACCGTAAACTTTTATACTTATTAAAAAATAATAATAATAACAAAATTATATATATATATATATATATATATATATATATATATATATATATATATATATATATATATATATATATATATATATATATATTTATATTTAATAATAAGAACGCTGTTCCTTCGAACTTTATCAAACAATTATGAGGAAAATGTATTTTTGTATTTTCCAAATGAACAAATAAATAAAAATAAATAATTGTGAATGTATTTTAATAAATAAATATATAAATATATATTTTTAATTAGTATATTTAATAATATAAATGTGGTTCCTTTATAAAAAAATTGTAAGGAAAATGTTTTATATATATATATATATATATATATATATATATATATATATATATATATATATATATATATATATATATATATTTTTTTTTTTTTTTTTTTTTTTTTTTAAATCAATAAAAATAAATAAATACATACATGTTATTTTTAATAAATAAATCTTTTTTTATTACTAGTATATTTAATAATATAAATGCTGTTCCTTTATCACAAAAATGTGAGGAAAATGTGTTTTTATATTTTTAAATAAATAAAAATAAATAAATGTGCATGTATTTTTTTTTTAAATAAAAAAATAATGATAAAATCCTGCATGTGGTTACTCTGAGAACCGTTTTCATAAATCCTCAAAAAATAAAGATATTAGGCACAAATGATTTTAATTACATTTTTTAAAGCTTTTAAGAGCAATATATATATATATATATATATATATATATATATATATATATATATATATATATATATATATATATTTATTTATTTATTTATTTATTTATCTAGATTTATATTTATTTATTTAGATTTATATTTATTTGTTATTTATTTTTTATTTATTTGACATCCATCGTAGGAAAAAATAAATACTATGGAAGGTCAAGGGAACAAGTCAAGGGTGTGTAAATGATGACAGAATTTTGGGCTGAACTATTCCTGTAAGATTAAATACATTTAATGCCACAATAATCATAATGTGAAGTTTTTAGACAGGAAAAGTATTTTGAATTGCTCCCTGTGAATTTTTTGCTCTGCAGCTGAATAGGACGTGTTAAATAAACGTGCTCTAATGGATTTAAGAGTTGTAATTTATTAGGCCAGTGAGGTGAGTAATGAGGTAATGAATATCGCTATGGTAACTGTTGCAGTCTGGGTTCGGGAGGTCAGTCGGTCGGGTTGCAAGTGGATTAAGACACCGGGTGAGTTAATTTAGAGACGCGGAGAGTTAGTGGAGCATAAGATCACAGCGAACAGTTTCACAGTGCGCGGCCGGGCCCAAAAACACCACTCATTTCAATTACTGCTGCGAAAATCACTCCGGGTTCAGCCGCAGTTTAATACAAGAGCTTTGAAAATATAATGATTTTAAAGCATGCTGACTTTTTTTTTTTTTTTTTTTTTTTTTTTTTTTAAGGCATCATGTCAGAATGGTTTGCCAAGATAACATCTTTTAACAAAAGCCACCATAATCCCCTAATAAACCCAACAAAAACCAAATGTAAGCTATTTAGCAGCACAACACTGCCATGCCTCTAACCTTTTTAAATACATGCCAAAAAACATATTCGAACTGGGATTATGTCATTTAATCACATGACCTACATCTAAGAGTGACTCTACAACACAAAACCCAATCGCTAAATCCCAATGAATGGGAGAGAATGGAACAGATTAAATATCGAGAAGAAAAAAAAAGGAGATAAGAAGATGTCAGAGGCACGAGTGAGGAAGAGGAAGGGATGGATTTGGAGAAAGAGAGAGAGGAGGGGGAGGGACGAGCTGATGGTGAAGGTCCAGTATCAGAAATAGAGCTGTGAACACCATCTGCCATTCTCTCTCTCTCTCCGTCTCTCTCTCTCCGTCTGTTACGCTGTTGCCCCAGCAGGACCTCTTCTCTCAAAGAACTGAACAGGAGACTCGCTGTTCTCGGGTGAATCGCACACAAAACCTGTCAAGAACATGTCCGGCTCACATTTCGCCCAAAACTAAATTATGTTTTGCTGAATAAAATTGAAGCCCATTTTTGTGACCAACAAAAAGATTTGGAATACTGGATATGACTTATGGCACTGTAAAAAGCCATTAGCTGACTTTACTTAAAGGAAAAAATTTACACACTGAAAAAAATGATTCACTGGATAAAATGTTTTCTAAGGTAAGTGGTTGTAAACAATTTATATAGGCTGAATTGAAACAAACAAATTAAGTTTAACATTACTACATTTAAGTTATTTCAATTCAGCCCATATACATTTTTGCAACCACCTTAAAAAAATCTTAGCAAATCTAATGAATCCTTTTTTTCAGTAAAGCGGTTCTTAGGCCCAATCCCAATTCCACCCCTTTGCCCTTCCCCTTGTCCCAATTCTCTTTAGCTTGAAGGCGTAGGCCTAAGGGGAAGGGGTAGATGCCCTTTCGAACGAAGATTTTTCAGGACCACATTCGAAAGAAAGGGGTAGGAAAATTTCCCAGAATACACCAGCCACAGCTGCACCCGGAATTACAGAGATCCACAAATGAGTATTTTTGTCATTACGAATTTTTACATTTTACATTTAGTCATTTAGCAGACGCTTTTATCCAAAGCGACTTACAAATGAGGACAAGGAAGCAATTTACACAACTATAAGAGCAGCAGTGAACAAGCGCTATAGACAAGTTTCAGGTGTGTAAAGTCTAAGAAGCAAAGCATTAGTAAATATTTTATTTTATTTTAATTTTTTTTGAGAGAGAGAGAGAGAGAGAGAGAGAGAGTACAGTTAGTGGTATAGCCAGAGAGGCAGTTACAGATTAGGAAGGAAAGTGGAGACTAAATAGTTGCGTTTTTAGTTGTTTCTTGAAGACAGCAAGTGACTCTGCTGTTCTGATGTTGTTAGGGAGTTCAATCCACCAACTGGGCAGATTGAATGTGAGAGTTCGGGAAAGTGATTTCTTCCCTCTTCGGGATGGAACCACGAGGCGACGTTCATTCACAGAACGCAAGTTTCTGGAGGGCACATATATCTGCAGAAGTGAGAGCAGATACGAAGGAGCAAAGCCAGAGGTCGCTTTGTAAGCAAACATCAGAGCTTTGAATTTGATGCGAGCAGCAACTGGCAGCCAGTGCAAACGGGTGAGTAGCGGAGTGACATGTGCTCTTTTGGGTTCATCAAAGACCACTCGTGCTGCTGCGTACTGAAGCAGCTGAAGAGGTTTGATAGAATTAGCTGGAAGCCCGGCTAGCAGAGAGTTGCAATAGTCCAGTTTGGAGAGAACAAGAGCTTGAACAATGAGTTGTTTTACAACAAACAAGCACATGTTTTAATATATTCATAACCATGTTCATGTTTTACTGTCATGCTTTTTAAAAAAAAAAACGCTAAGATAAAAACCGTTAAATTTCGCAATCTATAATCCATAATCATAACTCCTGTACAGCAGTCCCACAACATTCTGACACTCGATGACACTGGAATATCCTGTCAGTAATGTCTAGCTGGGAATGAGCTTTTTACAGTGTCTGCTATAATGTTAGTGTTGTTTTGGTGTGTTTACATAGATGAATATGGCCACTGTGTAAATCTGCAGTACAGTTACGATCTTATTGCCACATTAGATCGTAATGATAACATAATATATCAGTGATCTCCTGAAGATAAACACCAAAAAATAACACAACTATAATAACTACAGCAGTCGCCATCGTCTGATCTCATATGAATCAAGAGATCGCGATGACATATGATGACGTGTGCAGGTGCTGTAGTGCTGTCCCAATTCTTAGGGGTAAATTTTGAAGCCCTTCCCCGTCACACTTGGTTTTAAGGGCCAAGGGGTAGGGTACAAGAATAGAATTGGGATTGGGCCTTAATCTTTCAAATTCTTTCTTCTGTTGAACAGAAGAAGATATTTTGAAGGAAGCAGACAACCTGTTACTTCCATAGTAAACTACCAACATTTTTCAGAATATCTTCCTTTGTGTTTTGAAACACGTAGTGCAGTTTTGGATTAACCATCATCCCTTTAAAGGGAGTAAACCTGTTGTCTTAAAATAATTAAGAAATAATTTTAGAAATTAAGTTAACTTGTTAGTTTCAAGTTACAACAGATTAACTTTTTTAAGTAAAGTCAACTTATCGGGCCCTATCAAACACCCGGCGCAATAAGGCACAAGACGTGGATGATGTTATTTGTTGCTGTTTTCAGACCAGCGCAACAGTAATTTACACGTTTTGTGGCTTGTTGTTTAAATAGCAAATTCATTTGTGCCACTCTGTGGACTCATGGGTGTTCCGGTCTATAAAGGAGGTGTGTTAAGGCGCATTGTTGGTGCGTTGCTATTTTTAGGAACTGAAACAGACTGCGCCATTGACCAACTAAAAGCTGCTCTAAAGTCCAGCACAGATCGCGTTATGCGCCTATGCAGGTCCAAAACGCTTACACATTGCTTAATACACACAGGATGTTCAGCAATACACAAATATCTTTACATATGAAAAAAATGTTTTATACATATAAAAAAAATATAACAACCACTACCTACATGGCTTCTTCATGCAATCGGAGGCTTTTTTTAGTTTATTCATAACAATTTGCATTTGTATAATGTTGTTGTTATTATTATTATTATTACTATTATTATTATTTATTATATGCATATTTATATTTGTTTTAATAAAAACAAGTTTATATTTGTCCACCTGTCAGGTTTTGGACCATATAGGGCATAAGAATAGGACGTGTGTTTGGGTTTTTTGACCACACTTCGTTATTATTGTTCATTTATTCATTTGCTGGAAATTAGAACTGAATTTAGAAATAGTTTGGAAATAAATCTTTGTGTGTAACAAACAAACTAAATATGTAGGCTAATGGATGTCTTCAGTGGAGAGAGTACAGCACCGTTTCCTTATCCACTAAAGTAAAGGAGTAAAGTAAAGAGTAAGTAAAACCTCTTAGCCAGCATCAGGACGTGGACGCACTGGGGTGCTGTTTTTCCACATGTCAGTGTTTGTGAACAGATTTCACCAAAAAGAACCCAAGTAATTATGACAAACTATACATCAGTCCAAAGCTACAACCCTCAAGCAGCCATTGCAGCCAGTTGGGAAGCTTATAAAGAATGTAATTGCTAAATTTGTGTAAGTTGTACAGAAAACGCTTGTTAGATATGGAGTACAAATCATCGTAATAACAAGACGCACACGCATTCATTGCTGTACATCACGGTTTATTTTGAAAGGTAAGAGTCCACGGAAAAACATCCCATCAACCACATTTAGTCCACCGACACAATAGTGTTGAATTATGGATGGTTATTCATTTGTTTATGTCACCATTTCTGGTGAAGACCTGGGGTCTGTTCTTCGTACGTGGATTACTCAGTTAGCTGGATTTGTTTATTGACGATTTGACATGATCCAGGATTGTTTCGTTCTTCAAAACTGATCCGAGAGTTGTTGTCATGGCAACAGTTCTGGTCTGTCAAACCTGCTCGGGAGCAGGCTCATTTCATATAAACAGAATTAGATCGGCTCAGTTCAAGCAAAAGTAACATTGAAAGTATGTACCGAATGCTGATATTTTCTTGCAGTAGTAACTACAGATTATATACACTTGGGAAAAAAGTAAAATAGTTAAACAAATTATTTATATATACACATTTAAAATAATTAATAATATTTCATATTAAATTATTATTAGTATTATTTATGTTTATATAAATATAAGTTTAAAAATATGTTTATAAATAAAACTTAGTAAATCTTAAAGTACAAAAACGAGGTGGGTCTCCCCAGGGGGATCAAAGAGAACATTTATTAATAGGGAATTTTTTTAGATATAAATGCGCACTATTTAAAGGTACCGATCCAGCTTTAGTACAGTTTCTGAAAGATTATAGACATGCACAATATTCAACTGTTTGTTTGTTTGTTTGTTTGTTTGATAAAACAATAATAATTAATGCAGTCTTGCACGTTTTGACTGCTAAAATGACGGTGATTTGATGCTTTGCAAAAGTTGCAGATGCCTTTACTGGTTTCAATGCTTTTTTGATGCAAATTAATTAAAATTCCTTACGCTAATTAAGAAACTAAAATAGACTTAGGCTACTATAATAAAGAAAATCCCATCTAAAATGTAAAACTAAATAAATTGCTAAATACTCTTGCCACATGAAAGTGTCAATCCTGCAGCCCACAACACATGTGGAAAGTCATTGCGTATCATATTTAACGAGCCGTTTATACAAATTTTATGTAATTTTGCTCACATGGATAATTGACTGTTAATCAGATGATGTCATTACGCTGCTGTGCCGTCAGCCAATCGTTGCATTGCTAATCATGATTTCGAGGATCGATAGATCTATCCTTCACAACACGCGCAGCAATCTTAGATCAGTGCATCCAGACATTTAATCTGATTCACGAACTTGTTTGAGGAACCAAATTAGCCAGAGATCAGTTATCAAGATTAATAGGATCTGCAAAAGGATCCGCAAAATCATCTTAGATCATTTAAGCGAGGTATGAAGAACGGACCCCTGTTGTTTACATTGTTTACCATGTTACTTACACACGAAGATGGCGTCTTTGTAGTAAAAAGCATCTCCATGTCATAGCTTTAGAAATGAGGTAAGTTTTTAGCTTTGTTCTAAATTCTAATTCTAATAAAAGTTTGCGGAGGTACACCGGAAATATCTGAACATAAGTGATGCCAACCTTCATCAAGTGAAGTCAAAAAACAGACTAGTGCGATTTATGTATTTTTATTAAAATCTGTCTAAAACTGTTAATATTTTCTGAAAAAAATGTTTTTTTGTTGCTTAAACGCTTTCAAACCATTGGCCCATGGCTCTGAGGCTTTAAAAAAATGTCATTTCACACTCACTTGACTTTCACTTTGAGTTTTCAAGCGAACAGACGAAATTTGCTAAGATTCCCATGTAAAAGAAGGCGGGGCATAAGAGCCACACCCACATATTGCAATGGGAGTTTGATGGAAAGTTTTCTGACATCTGTTAAAACTAGCAGTCTAATCCTTCCTGGATGTGTTTTATACAAGCATTGACAAATCCAGCTAATGAATGATAGTTAATTTGACTAATTACCTAATTACTGGTGTGACGATCCAGCAGACAGACAGGTGCTACACCGATCAGAAAGCACTCGCTTCAGGATTATTTCCAGGAGACAACAGCTGTTTAAGAGCACATTACTTACAGATACAGTGTGTTTCTCTGCACCGTTTCTACATTTAGGAGTTAAATGTAGTCCTTTTGTTGATAAGTTGCCTCATTACAGGTATTTCAGTGCTAATTGTATTGTAGTGTAGTGTATTGTATGCTAACAGTGCTAATTGACCATGTATTTCTACCTACATTTTTCCACCTAAATGCAACCTAAAATTGCTGATATGTGATTGGCTAATTAGAATAGGTTGAATTTTAGTGCCCAATAAGGTGGCTAGTAAGTGTATTTACATAAATTTAAACTCCCTCCCATTATATCACTGTATAAAGTATAACACGAAGGCTTATAAAGCAAGACACAATGTTTTGTGATTTTTAAATCTTAAAAAAAGCAATAATTTGGCACCTTGAAAGCGCAGTTTATTGTGCTAATAAATACATTTGATTTGATTTAATTTTGATTTGATTTGACAGTATGTGGCATCTACCCAATGGAGGAAAACGAGATTAAAACTGAATACTGGTCAACTTTACTGTTACTGTAAGTTTACAGATGGAAAACTGGTCATTTAGAGGCTCCAGCTTGCTGAGGATGAAGCATAATGAATCTTCAAAGCCCCTTGAGATCTGGTGGATTCTCTGCCTTGTGTTTTAGAGCACCATCTTGTGAGTTTAAACGCGCTGCAAGACCTGCTGTAGATCTCTGTGCCAAAAAATGTTGAATCACAGTTTAACAAGTACTTATACTCAATTCACAGTTAGTTTTGCTCTGAACAAACATTCTAACTATACAAATACCAGCACAACCCTAACAACGCTTTGAACCTAAATATAAATATTCATTCATTCATTCATTTATTCTCTCCATAAACTCTATGGCTAATAAAATTAATAACTAAAAACATACCAACCACCCACAACCTTAACAATGCTTCATACCTAAATATAAATCATTTATTCATTCATTCATTCATTCATTCTCTCAATAAACCCTGTGGCTAATAAAATGAATAACTAAAAACTTACCAACCACCCACAACCCTAACAATGCCTCATACCTAAATATAAATCATTCATTCATTCAATTATTCATTCTATCATTCATTCATTCATTCATTTATTTTCTCAATAAACTCTGTGGCTAATAAAATGAATAACTAAAAACATACCAACCACCCACAACCCTAACAATGCTTCATACCTAAATATAAATCATTCATTCATTCATTCAATTATTCATTCTATCATTCATTCATTTATTTATTCTCTCAATAAACTCTGTGGCTAATAAAATGAATAAATAAAAACATACCAACCAACCACAACCCTAACAATGCTTCGAACTTAAATATAAACCATTCATTCATTCATTCATTCATTCATTCTCTCCATAAACTCTATGGCTAATAAAATGTAAAACTAAAAACATAACAACCAACCACATTCATAACAATGCTTCAAACTAAAATATAAACCATTCATTCATTCATTCATTCTCTCCATAAACTCTATGGCTAATAAAATGTAAAACTAAAAACATACCAACCAACCACATTCCTAACAATGCTTCGAACTTAAATATAAATTATTCATTAAAGAAGACACAAAGCAGTTCTGATCAGATGCAGAATCAATCTGCTTGTTCTGCTGTGAGATGTTGTTCTTGACTCTTTTAAGAGAGTGAATATTTCTTTTGTTTAACAAAGTAAAGCCAGTGATTTTGAAAAAAAATAACACAAAAAAAAAACCCTCAAACGCCACTGAAGTGCGCCAGCAGGAATGAATAGAGGCCAACTGTGGCAATATCAGACTTTCAGAACATGGATTTAATGCCACTGACTGTTGCCCTCATCGTCTGAATAAAAACCCTCTTCTCAAGCGGGTTTACAACCTGTGAACCTCATGTTACCCACAACCAAAGCAGAACAGAGGATCTGACTAACTATACGAGAGTAAGACGGCGCCCCAGTGCCCTGCTTCTGTTAAATGTGTGTGTGTGTGTGTGTATGTGTGTGTTTGTAACACTTTTTGTTCACTAACTGCTGATGTGCTTTTGTTTTGCTTCATATCACATTCATTCATTCATTCATTCATTCATTCATTCATTCTATAAACACTGTGGCTAATAAAATGAATAATTAAAAACACACTAACCACCCACAACCCTAACAATACTTTAAACTTCAATATAAATCATTCATTCATTCATACCATAAAATCTATGACTAGTAAAATAAATAACTAAAAACATACCAACCACCCACAACCCTAACAATGCTTTGAACCTAAATATCATTCATTCGTTCATTTATTCATTCATTCATTCATTCATTCATTCATTATATAATCTCTATGGCTAATAAAATGAGTAACTAAAACATACCAACCACCCACAACCCTAACAATGCTCCAAACCTAAATATTCATTCGTTCATTCATTCATTGATTCATTCATTCATTCATTCATTCATTATATAAACTCTATGGCTAATAAAATGAAAAAACTAAAAACATACCAACCACCCACTACCCTAACAATGCTTTGAACCTAAATATCATTCATTCATTCATTCATTCATTCATTATATAAACTCTATGGCTAACAAAATGAATAACTAAAACATACCAACCACCCACAACCCTAACAATGCTCCAAACCTTCATTCATTCATTCATTCATTCATTCATTCTATAAACTCTATGGCTAACAAAATGAATAACTAAAAACATACCAACCACCCACAACCCTAACAATGCTTCAAACCAAAATGTCATTCATTCATTTATTCATTCATTCTATAAACTCTATGGCTAATAAAATAAATAACTAAGAACATACCAACCACCCACAACCCTAACAATGCTTCGAAGTCAAATATCATTCATTCATTCATTCATTCATTCATTTATTCATTCATTCATTCCATAAACTCTATGGCTAATAAAATTAATAACTAAAAACATACCAACTACCCACAATCCTAACAATGCTTCGAACTTAAATATAAATTCATTCATTCATTCTATAAACTCTATGGCTAATAAAATTAATAACTCAAAACATACCAACCAGTCACAACCCTAACAACGCTAAAAACACTAACTGCTGATGTGCTTTTGTGTTGCTTTACTGTGAAGAGCCCTCAAAGATATCATGTGACTGTAAAAACAAAACAAAAAAGCACTTGCTGAGTGCAGTGACTGGAGTAAATCTGCTGTGTTTACTCCTGTGTTAAGTCACGGGCTGTTTTCATGATGAGAATGGCTGCCCAAAGCTATTATTTTGATTCAGAATAACTATTATTTTGAGAATGCTGGTATGTTTGGGTGTTGTCTTGTGTTCAATGTTGACTCTTCTGTGTATAAATGGCTCTTGTTGGACACATTCACACACTGCCATTTGGATTATAGTCCTTTTCCAGATTAAAATGGAATGTTCCTGTGTGTTTTCATATTTTAAAGAAAAATAAGAGACCTAAAAATCTACATTTTAATCAAAATTAACAATTTATAAACTTCACGCATTACCAATTAAAACATGATCCTCCAAATTTTCAGAAAAAATGAGCATTTTTCACACACCACCTCATATCAGTGAAATACATATTATTTGTTAGTTTACAATATATATTAGTAAAATACACAGTACACAGGTACTCAAATTGAAAACACTCCAAGAAAATCAGTGTTTTTCCCTTTCAATTTTTTTCATTTATGAAATTTGAAAATGGCCAAATCAGTGAATAAGCTCAAGGAAAGTGTGTAAATATTTAGCATGGTTTCATTTACTTCTATGATTATATGTTTGTATTAAATCAGGTAGAGTGATGGATGGATGGATGGATGGATGGATGGATGGATGGATGGATGGATAGAATGACAGGACAGAAGAAATAATTATAAAACAATGGATGGATGGATAGTTGGATTGACTGAATGAACCTAAATGATAGAATGATAGAACGATTGAATGATAGATAGATAGATAGATAGATAGATGGATGGATGGATGGATGGATGGATGGATGGATGGATGGATGGATGGATGGATGGATGGATGGATGGATGGATGGATGGATTGACAGAATGATACAAAAATTAAAATGATGTATAGAACAATAGATAGAATGATGGATGGAGGGAATTACAGAATGATAGATAGAAAGATAAAATGATAGAACAATTGATAGAATGATGGATTGAATGATTGATAGAATGACAGATGGATGGATGGATAGAATGACAGAATGACAGATAGATAGATAGATAGATAGATAGATAGATAGATAGATAGATAGATAGATAGATAGATAGATAGATAGATAGATAGATAGATAGATAGATAGATAGATAGATAGATAGATAGATAGATAGATAGATAGATAGATGGATGGATGGATGGATGGATTGACAGAATGATACAAAAATTAAAATGATGTATAGAACAATAGATAGAATGATGGATTGAATGACAGATGGATGGATGGATAGAATGACAGAATGATAGATAGATAGATAGATAGATAGATAGATAGATAGATAGATAGATAGATAGATAGATAGATGGATGGATGGATTGACAGAATGATAGAAAATTAAAATGATGTATAGAACAATAGATAGAATGATGGATGGAGGGAATTACAGAATGATAGATAGAAAGATAAAATGATAGAACAATTGATAGAATGATGGATTGAATGACAGATGGATGGATGGATAGAATGACAGAATGATAGATAGATAGATAGATAGATAGATAGATAGATAGATAGATAGATAGATAGATAGATAGATAGATAGATAGATAGATAGATAGATAGATAGATAGATAGATAGATGGATGGATGGATGGATTGACAGAATGATAGAAAATTAAAATGATGTATAGAACAATAGATAGAATGATGGATGGAAGGAATTACAGAATGATAGATAGAAAGATAAAATGATAGAACAATTGATAGAATGATGGATTGAATGACAGATGGATGGATGGATAGAATGACAGAATGATAGATAGATAGATAGATAGATAGATAGATAGATAGATAGATAGATAGATAGATAGATAGATAGATAGATAGATAGATAGATAGATACCATTTACTCTTTCACATAAAAAAAAGCTGCATAGCCATTTGTAATGAAATGATGGCTTATTAAAGGGACAGTTCATCAAAGAAAAAAGCAAGCAGGAAACCGGTAACCATTGACTTCCATAGTATAGGGGAAAACAAATACAAAGTCAATGGTTTCCAGCTTTTTTATAAATATATTATTTTGTGTTCAACAGAAATAAGAAACTCCTAAATGTTTGAGAGTAAAAAGTGAGTAAATGTTTAACTTGGGTGAACTGTGCCTTTAAATGACAGACTTTTATTTTCTCAAGTCTTCAGAGCATTCAAGTTTGCAGTGTTACCTTGAACAAAAGAGCCCATCAGAGCTGTCAACATCTGATGAAAGTGGACAGGAGTGTTGATCTCGATTCCTAACAATAAACCCTGACTATATTCAGTCAATCTGTCAGCTCCGCCTCCGCCATCACTCTCCTCCAGGTGCAAATGCATGAAAAATAAGTGCAACTGTGTGACTGACCACCCGACAGGACCACAACACACACAGTCTCCAATTTCAGATGGAAACGCAACAGGTTTTCTAATGATCGGCATCCTTAAATGCTAGTAACGTTGCCATCTGTGCGCAATATGCCCATGGTTTGACTCGTGTAATAGTTCTTAGCTTGCTGCAAAGTGTGAAGCTCCCCAAAAATATATGAGCACAAAGAGAGTGCGCTGCTTCTCTGCTACAGATCCACTGAGAATATTTCATCCAGACCAAGTGGGAAACTGAAAAGAGCGCTCCTTCACCCTCCCGGCTCATGTTGACCACCTGTTGCCATGACAACGCGTAAGCATCGCAACCCTTCGCCATTTCTAAATAAAGACTTTCGATGTAATTGTTGCAAATGAAGCGGCTTTGTGAAATTAATTGTCTTTGACTTTGCCTTCGCACCGTGTCTCATTTCCTTAAGGTCAACACGCAGCATGTGTAAGATGACATTTGCACAACTACAGTAGTTGCAATATGTATACGATTCATATTTATATTTAGATGTGGTTTAGACTATGCAGATGCATATTTGTGTACTTTACATCTTCTTGCTGAATGAATTTGTGTGCTTGTGTATTATTTTAATTTCTTTTTTATTTTAATTTATTTTAATTTATTGTTACTTTTGAATTTATTTATTTTTTACAGCCCATATTATTTTATTATTATTATTTATATTATTATTTAATTTGTGCACTTATGTTTATATTTATTTTAATTAATTAATGTAATTATTTATTTATTTATTATTTTTACAGCCCATATTATTTTATTATTATTATTATTTATAATATTATTTAATTTGTGCACTTATGTTTATATTTAATTTAATTAATTAATGTATTTATTTATTTATTTATTTATTTATTTATTATTTTTTACAGCCCATATTATTTTTTTATTATTATTATTATTTATATAATTATTTAATTTGTGCACTAATGGTTATATTTTATTTTAATTATTTAATTAATGTATTTATTTGTTTATTTTTTACAGCACATATTATTTTATTAGTATTATTTATATAATTATTTAATTTGTGCACTTGTTTATATTTTATTTTAATTAATGTATTTATTTATTTATTATTTTTTACAGCACATATTATTTTATTATTATTATTTATATAATTATTTAATTTGTGCACTTGTTTATATTTTATTTTAATTATTTAATTAATGTATTTATTCATTATTTTTTACAGCACATATTATTTTATTATTATCATTTATACTATAATTATTTAATTTTTGTGCTTGTCTATATATTAAATTTTTATTTTATTTTATTTTTATTATTTAAAATATTTATTTATTTATTTATTATTTTTTACAGCATGTATTAAATACATTAATTAAATATCGTTACTAAATACAGGTCTGTATTGTATATTCTATTAATATTATATAATAATATTATTAGTATTTATATAACTATTAACTAAAAGTTTACAAATGAAATATTTTAAATAATTGATATGCAAGTCTTGTATATTCATTGCTTTCAATTTCAGTTATTATTATTTATATTATTATTATTATTATTCAATTTGTGTGCTTGTGTATGTATTTATTTAATTTTTTTATTATTATTATTATTTAGTTGGATGGATGGATGGACAGAATGATTGATAGGATAATAGAATGACAGATGGATGGATGGATGGATGGATGGAATTACAGAACAATAGATAGAATTATAGAGCAATGCATTTATTGATGGATGGATGAATGGAATGACAATGATAGATAGGATTTAAATGATAGGTAGAAGGATAGATTGATGGATCGAATGATTCATAGATAGATGGATAGATGTAATGACAGAATGATTGTTTTTTTTAATAGTACAAATGTTATTATGTAGTGTTTATTATGTAGTTATTATTTAGTTATTATTGTGTGTGTGTGTGTGTGCGTGTGTGTGTGTGTGTGTTTGTGTATTACATACTTAACAACATAGGATTCTCAGTGTTCTCATGATGTATAGTTCTGTTTTCTGCTTTTCTTGGCAAAGTTTCTCTTGTAAAAGATATTTGAGGCAACATAATATAAAAATTCTGTTTATGCTCAATAAAAGAGACTCTGTTTACTTTATTACACACACACACACACACACACACACACACACACACACACACACACACACACACACACACATCTGGCCTTTTCATCAGTATATTTTATTCCAGAGAGAGAGAAACACGCACACACATCTAGATTATTATAAATGAATCACTGTAAATATTCTGATTATTATTTTTATTATTACTGTTTTATTCATAAATGTTGATTGATAAATGTACAATTTATTCTGATTTAATAATTTTTAGAAGTATTATTATTATTATTATTATTATTATTATTATACTATATATTATAATACAATACTACTATTTACTGTGTTTACTATGTTTTTTTTTATATATGTATGTTCTTTTTAATGTTTACTTTATAAATGCTTTGGCAATGCATTTGTAATATTTGTCATGCCAATAAAGCAATTATTGAATTGAATTGAATTAAATTGAGAGAAATGTTTGTAATCTCGCTATAAGATAAAACTTCATAGAAATTAAAACCGAGTCCATTCTACTTGCCTTTCACTTTTCACTTCTAAATACTTGGTTACAAGATAAAATGGAAAGCATTTCAGTTCAATTTCCTTTATTTTTGGTATTCAAAACATCACAGTAGATGAATAAATTACGTTACATCGACACCAAGCAAGAACATAAATAACTTCAGAAAACACCTAATAATTAATAAGCTTTTGTAATTTCATAAATATAAAAATATAGATATTATAAACACATAATAAATACACATTACATTACATATATGCTCTTCTCAATGAATGGGTTATTAAAGCGACAGTTCATCAAAAAATGAAAATTCTGTTATCATTTACTCACTTGTTTGAAGAATGCTAGCCGATATTTAAATGACTAAGGAAGTCAATGAAGAACAAGTCCCAGAAACCAACATTCTTCAAAATATCTTCCTTTGTGAAGAAGCAAACAACTCAAGGTATAAGTTAGGGCTGCACAATATATCATTTTGGCATCAATATCGCAACGTGTGTATCCACAATAGTCACATCGCAGGATTGTGGTATTATAGTTGAAGAGGAACCACAGTCATTTCAAAATTTACCCTTATAAATTGATCAATAAGTTCATTATCTATCAATTAGTTCATTATTCTAGTGTTTTTAAGGCATGAGACTGGGTGAGCATTCCAAGCCACTTTAAATAATTTAGGCAGAAGAAATTATAATTGTAAGGATAATTTTATTTATGTGCATATATGATGAAGACACACTATACAGTGTTATTTCACGTTTAATTCTTTCAATTTGTGCCAGAATACTGCTAGACTCCCAGGAAACCAGACAGTATATTCATTCATTTATTTTCCTACGACTTAGTCCCTTCATTTATCAGTGGTTTCCACAGGGGAATGAACCGCCAACTATTCCAGCATGTGTTTTACACAGCGCATGCCCTTCCAGCTACAACCCAGTACTGGGAAACACCCATACACACTCATTCACACACATACACTACGGCCAATTTAGTTTATTCAATTCACCTATAGAGCATGTCTGTGAGGGAAACCGGAGGAAACCCACGCCAACATGAGGAGAACATGCAAACTCCACACGGAAATGCCAACTGACCCAGCCGGGATCAGTCCTAACCACTGATCCACCATGGCGCCCACCATACATTACAGTTTATTTCATTTGAATCTTTGCTCTATTGTATTTATCAATGCTTGTGATTGGTTTATTGTACTTTATGCAGATGCACTCTCCTACAATATCATCTCACCTAATCAAATGTCATTCTTTCCAAATTCATTTCATCTGATGAAATTCTACTCAATATGGCAAGATCAGAAAAATATAATATTGCTAAGGTAGATTTTTCCAATATCATGCCCTAGTATGAGTAGAGTAAATTGTGAGGTGCTTTTCAATTTTGGGTGAACTATCCCTTTTTATCCTTTTATAACTAACTCTTTTTAATCCTGCAGAAAATATTATGAAATATGTAAAGCTTAATGCACTACTGTGTGTCTGGACCCCCCCCCCCCCCCCAATTAAATACACCTTTGCACCTAATTTATTGCATCTCTGACCCTTCTGAAGTGAATCTGATTGTCCCTGCAGTACCTGGATCCTCCTGTAGGGGGCGACGGAGAGTGTTGCGTCTCAATGGTCTGCTTGATTGACAATAACAGAGTGTCTACTAACAAACCATGAGAGGTATTTAACTCTGGGGACTTCCCATTTAAAATACGTTTCGAGCACAACACTTTCTTTTTATTTATTTCTCGTCACGCTACTTTATCTTTTTGTGTTTAATCTCACTGTGTGTGCGTACTACAGCTTCAGCAGAGACGAATCAGATGCATTAGACAAACATTCCAGCAGGCTGTTTACAGTGAAACAGTGCAGTATTAAAGCTGCTGGAGGATATGGGTTTAAACTCGACAAATATAGGAGTGCCCTTTGGGGGGGATGGAGTAAAAAAGAATAACTCAACTCATAGAAAGCTCCGAGAGAATCTCTGTTCCTAGGCAACAGAAACTTAATATACAATTAATAATATGGGAATTTGCGATCGCTCGTTTAATTTGCCTGGGAATTGGCTTTTGTCTCAGGATATTTAATATGGCGGATTTGGTTGCGGGGACCGTCATTGACATATTTAAGCTTGGTTAGGTGAAGCTCCTGCAGGGTCTGAGCCGCGGTTAAGCTGAGGTTTTGTGGCCCTCGGGTGATGAATGAATGAAGGAGAACAATCACAACACATCCCCAGGCTCTCATTGTGTTCATTCAGAAGCCGTACAGTAGACAACAGAGCTTTTGTTCTGCTAAAGTGCCACTGTTATACAGCTCTAAAGGTTTGTAATTGTGTTTTGGAGGTGGTCTACAATTACATCCATTCAAGGTTTACTTTTAGGCTTTTTTTCTCGTAATATCCAGTGCAGCATCAGCTCTTTTTTTTACTGTGTCTGAAAGGATTTCTTTAAAGATTCGCTCTTTCTAAACCAGAGGTGTCAAAGTAGAGTTTAGATTCTCTGCCCGAGTCCAGACTTGACCTGACCCATCCCGTGGGCTGGGTTAGGCTGATATTTCCTGCCACTATCTTCAGACTGGTCCGTGATCGGGCATTTGTGTGGGTTTTTTTTAGTCATTATTTATTTAGACTAATTGAGTGAAAAGCTATAGCATAATTAGAAATATTATACAAATATTTTAGCAAAGTCGGCATAAGCAACACGTGTGGGTCTACAAAGTTGCACAATTTCTTCCTTTCATTTAGACTATTTATTCACTTATTTATTATTACTTTACATTACTGCCCAAGTTAATGACTTAAGGCAGTAATACAGTGCATCCGGAAAGTATTGATATCGCTTCACTTTTTCCACATTTTTTTATGTTACAGCCTTATTCCAAAATGGATTAAGTTCATTGATTTCCTCAACATTTTACACACAATACCCCATCATGAAAATGTTAAAAAAAGATTTTTTGAAATTGTTGCAAATTTATTAAAAATAAAAAGCTGAAAAATCGCATGTACATCAGTATTCACAGCCTTTGCTCAATACTTTGTTGATGCACCTTTGGCAGCAATTACAGCTTCAATTCTTTTTGAATATGATGCCACAAGCTTGGCACACCTGTCTTTGGGAATTTTTGCCCATTCCTCTTTGCAGTACCTCTCAAGCTCTATCAGGTTGGATGGATAGTGACTGTGTACAGCCATTTTCAGATCTCTCCAGAGATGTTCAATAGGATTTAGTGCTGGGCTCTGGCTGGGCCACTCAAATACATTCACTGAATTGATGTGAAGCCACTCCATTGATATTTTGGCGGTGTGCTTTGGGTCAGTGTCCTGCTGGAAGATGAACCGTCGCCCCAGTCTGAGGTTAAGAGCACTCTGAAGCAGGTTTTAATTCAGGATGTCTCTGTACATTTCTGCATTCATCTTTCCCTCTATCATGACTAGTCTTCCAGTTCCTGCTGCTGAAAACATCCCCACAGCATGATGCTGCCACCATCATGCTTCACTGTAGGGATGGTATTAGCCTGGTGATGAGCGGTGCCTGGTTTTCTCCAAACGTAACACCTGGCATTCACTCCAAAGAGTTCAATTTTAGTCTCATCAGACCAGAGAATTTGGTTTCTTAGGGTCTGAGAGTCCTTCAGATGCCTTTTGGCAAATTCCAGTCTTCCGTCTGGCCACTCTACCATACAGGTCTGATTGGTGGATTGCTGCACAGATGGTTGTCCTTCTGTAAGGTTCTCCTCTCTCCAAAGAAGAACACTGGAGCTCAGACAGAGTGACCATCGGGTTATTGATCACCTCCCTGACTAAGGCCCTTCTCCCCTGATCACTCGGCTTAGATGGCCGGCCAGCTCTAGGAAGAGTCCTGGTGGTTCCAAACATCTTCTACTTACGGATAATGGAGGCCATTGTGCTCATTGGAACTTTCAGAGCAGTAGAATTTTTTCTGTAACCTTCCCCAGCCTTGAGACAATTCCGTCTCGGAGGTCTACAGACAGACAATTCCTTTGTCTTCATGCTTGGTTTGTGCTTTGACATGCACTGTCAACCCTGGGACCTTATATAGACAGGTGTATGCCTTTTCTAATCATGTCCAATCAACTGAATTGACCACAGGTGAACTCCAATGAAGCTGCTGAAACATCTCAAGAATGATCAGTAGAAACAGAATGTACCTGAGCTCAATTTAGAGATTCACTGTGAATACTGATGTACATGTGATTTTACAGCTTTTTATTTTTTAATAAATTTCCAACAATTTCAAAAAAATCTGTTTTTCACATTGCCACGTTTTTTACATTATAGAACTGAAGGAGTATATACTAACCTGCACATTATTCAATCACAAGATGGCGCCAAAAACGCAAAGCTGACAGAAATGAAGCTGGCTGAATGAATCACACAGTAAACTACGAATTATTAATCCACAAGAGGGCGCCAAACCATCAAAAACAGCAATAGTATCTGGATGCAGACTTGGATTTGCAAACTGAGACTGCATATCTCAAAGACGCAGTGTCAGACACGATGCTCTCAATGAAGCTAGTGCCGTCACTGTGAGGGGTAGGGTTATGGGTGGGGTTAGTTGGGGTTAGCTCAGATTGCAACTGCATCAAGTCTGCATCCAGACCCCTCTCAAAAACAGTGGCAGACAAACATGTAAATATGAATGTGGATGTAGGTATATAGATGTGGACGTATTCACTGATGGGAAAGATGATATAAAGTTCCTGGATGAGCCTGTGGTATTCAGCAGTCGTTATCTGGGAATAACATAACTTGGAATGTCGCCACTGACCAATCAAGTATTCAAGACGAGCGTTTAATAAGCGTTAATAAACCAGCCACATATCAAGAAGCAAGTACAAGATCTGCTATATGTCCTCTGTTGTTTACAGAGACGTTCAGCTGTTGCTGTATTTTTTTTTGCTGTATTTGCATGTTCTTGTCGTTCATCGACATTTGAGATAACAAATGTTAACGCGCAAAAGACACGGTATGTCTTGGAAATGCAGAATGCACTTGAATGCAAATTTCAGGCATATTATAATTGATTTACATTTTTGTCTTTGAAACTTTGCAGTCCATTTACAGTAGCAAACAGCTTTATTATACACTATATAGTACACTATATAGTAGTGGTAAATGTATTCTAAACAGCTTCTTTCTCCTATGTGTTTTTTCTTTTGTCTGCAGGGTGAAGCACTTCAGACAGGAGACGTCAGAGGCACTGAACTGTCTGGTGAGTTTGAATATGCATATTTCACTGCTGCAATTGTACATCCGGAGTTAAACTAACCTTTAAACCTTAATATTAAACTTAGGATCTTTTAGGCTTATGTAGCCAGACCTTTCAAATAAAAGGCAAGAAGTCAGGTCCACATCGCAGTGTGTTCTGGCCAAAAAACACCCACTCAGAGAAGAACAGAGCCTCTGACTGACACATAAAGCAGCCAATCAGAGTTGATTTTAGTTTTTAACGCACCATCGATCCATATTTCGATAATAACCTGACAGAAACATTTCATTATAAATAAGTTTGTGCGGCAGCATTGCAATTCTGAGATCAGAATCGCTGTCCATTGTTTAGTTTCAAATAAAGAGTCTCTTACTGATCAAGAGATAAAGTCCTACAGGGTTTACTTCCTACTACTTTACTACTTTATTCTCTGCATAGAATAGGTTCGACAGTCATACAGGAACATCGATCGCTGCAGAGTGAGACACACAGGCTAACCAGACACCAAGTTTTATCTTCTTTCACCCAGCTTCTTCATGACACCCTGCTCTCTTCAGAGAATTCCTCCACTGAGGATTAATATAAGGCGCCCAGGATTTACACTTATTGAATGCATATGGTTAAAAGCAGATGACCACCTTCTGAATGACCCTTCTTGTGATATGTTTATGTATCATCTTTTCTTTGCTATATGTTTTTTTTTTTTTAAAGAGCCCCTATTATGCTTATAAAAGGTCATATTTTGGTTTTGGGGGTCTCCAACAACAGGCTGATCTGCATGCAAGGTCAAAAAACTCTTTCATTGTTTTATAATATGCGTTTATTTTTACCTAATTACCCCAATGGCTCCCGTATGATTCGTTCAGCAATTCATTTGTTCCCAAACCCCTCCTCCCCTATGCTGATTGGTCCATTGACCCAGCCTGTTGTGATTGGTTGACTGTGTTCAGCGCGAGATGGAGAGAAATGCCCACCACGGCTATGTGTAACTACACGGCCAAGTAATGTATGTATGTGAGAGCCCAATGCAGGAATGCAATAAAGCAATGCAGTTAAACACCAGCATATTACTCTACTCTTAACCCTAACCCCAAGTAATAGCAACGACACACATTCAGTATTAATCCACACAGTGGCAAAAGTTGAACTATTTAAAAAAAATTGATGCGCTGCGCGTGTGAGGAACAGCTGATGGTGGCCATAGCAAAGGCAAACAGCAGAGGATCATGAGTTCAGAAATGCATTTAAATCAGTAAAGGAAGAAGCACGTGTGCCATTTTCAACATGGTTTTAGACACGATATGTGAACAGCCCCATAAAGATTTAACCTGAGAGATACAGTACAAGCACTGATCTGTTATAGGTACACGATTACAAGCCGCGCAGAGCTATTACAACTTATAACACACAATTAAACACATATTTTGCAAACTACACAAAGCGAGGCACCTATTTTAATCAAGCTTACATGTTATGATCTGGAGGAGAAAGAAACTATTATTTTGATTTATTTATTTATTATTAGTAGCATTACTATTATTGTTGGCATTACTATTAATATTGTTATTTTATTATTTATTATTATTTCTTTTGTTATTAATATAAAATTTTATTAGTAGTAGTATCATCATTATTATTATTATTATTATCTTTATTATTATTATTATTATTATTATTATATTTTATTATTATATTTTATTAATATATGGTTTGTGATCACTGATATTGATTAACGACTTTTATTATTATTATTTTTTTTTTATTATTATTATCTTTGTTATTATTATCTTTGTTATTATTATTATTATTATTATTATTATTATTATCTTTGTTATTACTATTATTATTATTATCTTTGTTATTATAATTATAATTATTATTATGTTTGTTATTATTATTATTTTTATCATTATTATTATTATTATTATTATTATTATCTTTGTTGTTATTATTATTATTATTATTATCTTTGTTGTTATTATTATTATTATTATTATTATTATTATTATCTTTGTTGTTATTATTATTATTATTATTATTATTATTATTATTATTATTATTATTATTATTATTATTATTATTAGGAGAAAGAAACTGGGTCATATGAACTGTAACAGTTACTGACAAACTCCCATACATTATAGTCTAAGCTTCTTCCGTTAATAGCAAACAGCCGGCTAATCCCGCGTTGCATCAGTCATCAGAAAAATGACAGGAATAAACAGCACACGGTTGGCTATACTGTGGTATTGTTGTGAAAATGAATTTGAACCCTTTATTCCCCACAGCTGAATCTCCATGTGTCCGTGATCGTCATCTTCGTGTCATAATCAGTCTCGTGATCCCCTGCGCTCCGCTAGTGTCTGAATGGAAAGGGTTCACGTTTTATCAAATCTGGATCTACATATTTGGTGATGTACGGTGTCGACGCGTTCATGCAAAAGATCCGAACCCAGCACGATTCATTTATTCGACTCTGAATCGACTATTTTGTTAAAGAATCAATAGTTTTAATCACGATACACTTTCAGTTTTAACCCTCAGCTGGATGTTTTCATTCACTCAGTGCTGTGTTACACACTGCATAGAAGCTCATTTTCAAAAACTCACGTTAGGGGCTCTTTAATATACGCCGTTACTAGTAAGAAAGAGAAGTTTTATATAAATCAATGTGTTAGTAATAATAAAAATGTATTTTTCCACCATATTGTAAAATGAATACTTTTATCCAGTAACAGCAGAGACGACGTCATAAAATGATGTTCATCTGAACTTTAATACTCATCTTAATACAAAGTACATGAGTATTAAATCAGCCTTTTAGATATTTTTTGAAGCATCATGTGACACTTGAAGACTGGAGTTATGATGCTGAAAATTCTGCTTTGCATCAAAGGAATAAATGACATTTTAACGTATATTAAAGTGTGAAACTAGTATTTTGAATTGGAGTAATACTGTATTTCAGAATATTTCTGTTTGGTATATACTGTTATACAGAATATTACTGTTTTGTATATGCTGTTATACAGAATATAACCGTTTTGCATTAATAAATGGACACTCTTTTTTTTTATCATCAGCATATGCCCGCCCTACTCCACCTAAAGGCACTGGACTGCACCGCTACCAGATTCTTGTGTTTGAGCAGCCTAAAGGCCGGAAACTTTCCCTTACTAAAGAGGAGAAGCGCTCACGGGGTAATCACACACACATGTACAGCTATCTTTATGGGCACTTTTTATTATTTTTATTATGTTTATTATTTTCATTTATTTATTCATTCATTATTAGTAGCATTACTATTATTGTTGGCATTACTATTAATATTGTTGTTTTATTATTTATTATTATTTCTATTGTTATTAATATAAAATTTTATTAGTAGTAGTATCATTATTATTTTTATTATTATTATTATTATTATTATTATTATTATTATTATTATTATTATTATATTTTATTAATATATGGTTTGATCACTGATATTGATTAACAACTTTGTTATTATTATTATTATTATTATTATTATTATTATTATTATTATTATAATATTATTATTATATTTTATTAATATATGGTTTGATCACTGATATTGATTAACGACTTTATTATTATTATTATTATTATTATTATTATTATTATTATTATCTTTATTATTATTATTATTATATTATTATTATTATATTTTATTAATATATGGTTTGTCATCACTGATATTGATTAAAGATTTTTATTATTATTATTATTATTATTATTATTATCTTTGTTGTTGTTGTTGTTGTTGTTGTTGTTGTTGTTGTTGTTATTATTATTATATTTTATTAATATATGGTTTGATCACTGATATTGATTAACGACTTTATTATTATTATTATTATTATTATTATTATTATTATTATTATTATTATTATTATATTATTATTATTATTATATTTTATTAATATATGGTTTGTCATCACTGATATTGATTAAAGATTTTTATTATTATTATTATTATTATCTTTGTTGTTGTTGTTGTTGTTGTTGTTGTTGTTGTTGTTGTTGTTGTTATTATTATTATTATTATTATTATTGCTGTTATTATACATTTTTATTATTATCTTTATCATTTTTATTATTATAGTAATTATTTTTATTTTTTAATTTTATTATTAGTAGTATCATCATTATTTTTTTATTAGTAGTATCATTATTATTTTTATTAACTTTATTATTATTACTATTATTATTGTCATTATTATATATTTTTTATTATTGTTATTATTATTGTTATTACTTTTATTAGTAGTAATAATATTACTACTACTACTGTGTACACTTTTATATATTTATGCATGATTTTATGGTGTTTTCTCGAGATTGGACAACAGGTGTTACAATTTCATAGAACGTAGCAGCATACAAATAATGTCAAATTTCATATTTTAGGATCCACAGAAGAAAAAGTTCATATAGGTGAACAATTTTTTACAAATCTTTTTAGTATACATACGTTTAAATACACATTTGAACCATCACACACATATACACACATAACCACTTGCATACATGCGTGTCCACCTATTTTAGATTTCCCTGAAAATATCAGGCCTTGCCATTCAGCACAACTTGTAATTACCATCTCGCCATGAAGTGACAAACACCGCAGAGCAAGACGTTGACGTTTGCCTCTAATTTATATGTTTTTGTAATTGCTCTGTAATTTAACATTTATATCAGAATGATTGAGAGCTGAATAGAAAAGTGCCGATAACACTGAAGACTAAATACACACACTAATACACATATTACAGACTACCGTTAGGATTAAAACGTAGCGAGATTATGAACCGCATTCATGACTGACGTAATTAAATTCTTCTTCTTTTGATACATGGCACGCGGTGACCAACTTGCGGCAGAAAAATGATGTCCTGATGGCAGAAAACATCTTAATACATTACATTAAGTCGAATGACCGCATTTGTCACATTCAGCACTTGAACTAGTTTTCTTCATTGCCAATTATGATTTTCCACCGCTCCCTGTACCTACTGGTAGGTTTCAGCTGCGTATGTGGCTTCCTGTACAGATGGCCTTATGAATTATGGCAAGTGTTTGATCTTTGACAGACAAGACAGTTTCCAAAGCTTATAAGACTTTAAGTGAGTCAATTAAGTAAGGGAAATGTAAATGCATTTGCTGTGTCTGTGTTTTAATGTGTTATCCAGCATCATACACCTGCTCTTCTACTTTCAGCGCCATTGAATATCGGCCAGAGTTTGTTAGTGATGTGTATAAGCTCTGTTTGCTGTACTATCAGACAGATTTTAACTACATTCTGAAAATGTAGCCCTATATACATTTCTGGAGATCAATAATCAATAATTATGTAGCCAGAAGTACGTATGGCTGAATTTCGTCTTTAAAACAAATGGTATGGCCCTGGTATGGTGTGACCTATGGTGGTATGAGCCTTTTCGCGCTAGCAGCTGACCGCTTACCTCCGTATGGACGGCTTTCCCGCTGTTACCAGTTTGATCAGTAGCTTGCCATGTACGTCGACGGACCTAAGACGCAAAGAGGAGTTGACCATGATGACGCGGTTCGAGTCTGGTGAAGATCAGTTCCAGAAAGCAGGTAAGACAAAAACAGAAGCCAAACAAAATTTAATAAACAAGTAAATAACAGGGTGAGAATGTGGTAAAATCTGAAAACGTGGTAAAAATCAGATGAGGGCTTTTCTTTTTCTGGATTGCTTTTTAAAACACTGTCGATTGGGTTTAAGGAAGTGTGTGGGCGCTGGTCAATCAGTGCTTTTGAAAACACTATCGGTTGGGTTTATGGAAGGAGAAGGGTGGGTCAGTCAATCAGTCGACAGCAGCCTCTGGTGGATTTACGCGAGAACAGCAGACACGAATGGCACTCGTGAGAAACATTAGAGATTTGAAAAAGCGTAAGACAAAAATAAAACAGAAGCCAAATAATAAAATAAATAAGTAAATAACAGGGTGAAAATGTGGTAAAATCTGAAAATGTGGTAAAAATCAGGCTGCCACAAGTAGGCATGGGGCGATAATCGTGTTCAAGGTATACCACGGTTTGGAAAAGTCAAGGTTTTAACCGTCAAACCGTCAACATTTTCTGCAATACCCTTCCTAAGGTATGTGCACGATTTTTTTAACTTACTTTTTGTATTTGTTTTTTTAGGACAACAGTGTTTTCAGAAAAGAGAATATATCTAAGGATGCTGTTTTAAATTAAAAAAAAATCTGTATTTAAAACAACTGAAGACAGCAGAAGTCAATAATTAATTCAGCCTGACATGCTTAGTCTTCTAAAACATTTTAAATATTTCTCAAAATAAAATATATTGTGTTGAAAAGGGAAAAAAGCATTTGTTTTTAACCAAGGGGCAACCTCCCGCTCTCCCTCGGGAAGCCAATACGGAAGTAACTAAAACTGCAATTCATCGACTCGCCTTGGGGGGCTGGCTCCAGGAAGTCCAGGTCATTTCTGACTGCAATGGGAAATTGGCCATTTTTACAGCTGATAAAAACATGCGTACAGCCTGGTACAAAAGATGGCTTTGGTGCATATAGCCATGATTAACCTTCATGACAACTGTGAGGGGGGTGAATTTTTTTATAACTCATCCGTTTCGTTTTATTAAGTTATATTAAGTTTGCATAATTAAGGGCGTGGCCACTTGAGTGACACCTAGGTCTCGCTGCTCGCTGTCTCGTCACCTCAGCTGATTACGGCTAATTAGCCGATGAACTTGGCATATTCATCGTATTTTTGTGTTGGTTAATGTTTTTTTACACAGTCAATTGCCTTTTGAGATTATTTCCTACAATTATCAGATGATATGGGATGCTGTGTGCACTTAATTGTGCTCACAAACCATTCACGTGGCCTCCGTTTCCCTGGTAAGTAAAGTTATATACTTGTATACCATCTCTATAAATGTGTGTTTTATTAAAGAACATTATCATTTATAATGTTCTTTAGAGCTGTAATGCCCTCCAGAATCTGACAGATTGAATATTGGTAGGCTCTAGAACAGTCATATGAAGGGTTATCATACAGTGTTATGCCTGGATTTCATCAATAGTCTTGGATTTACTTACACAGACTATAATTGAAGTGTTTGGACGTATTTCGGGTTTTCCTCCTGTTGAAAAATGTCATAAGAACACTGCTTAGTGGCTTAATGTATTACAGCAGTGTTTTTAAAAGTCTAAACACTTTATTGATATAGTGTACAACCAAGCACATGTGGTCAGAATACGAACGAGTCGCAGGTAATAAAGTATTAAGCGTTTCTCCCAAAGTAAGCTCTGTCTAAACCAGGTCTAAGCAAAATGCCAGCACGTGTCTGTAGCTCCGCTCACTCTCCGCCTTTTTGCCCTTGTTTGGTATCCCGCTGTGGGTGCGATGACGCGTGAACAAAATGGCTACGGTTGGCCGCGCCTAATTTTAGCTTCATTTGCGCTCTTCAGAAACCTATGGGTGACGTCACGGATGCTCCGTCCATATATTTTACAGTCTTTGTTTTTAACCCAGACATTCAAAAAGAATATATTTTAGAGCAGCAATCCTAAAATTGTGAAACCGTGATATTTTTATTCAAGGTTATCATAACATTAGAATCGTATACCGGCCCATGCCTAGACACAGGGGCTTTTCTTTTTCTGGATTGCTTTTTGAAAACACTATCGGTTGAGTTTAGGGAAGTGGGTGGGCGGGTCAATTGGCGCTTTTGAAAACACTGTCGGTTGGGTTTAGGGAAGGAGAAGGGTGGGTCAGTCAACAGTGGCCCCTGGTGGATTTATGGGAGAAGAGCAAGTGCGAATAGCACTTGAGAGAAATTTGAGATCTCAAAAAGCATACACAGCGGCCTCTGGTGGATTCACGAGAAGAAAAAAAAACAGCAAAAAAATGTAGCTCCTGGGATGTATTTGGAAGCCTGGGTTGGAAAACTCATTTAGTTTTGACAAAAACCTATTTTGCTTGTCTAGAAAATGCTTCTTGGTTTAAAAATTTTGAGATATTTGGCCTAGAAACAAGAGAAAAACTTGAAGTAACAAAACTCTTCTCTTTTTTTTGCAGTAAGTTCAACCAATCTTAAATATTTAGTTCAACCCAACATGAAAATGTCATAATTTTCCTTTATATTCTTACAAACAAAACGTGTCAACATTTTCAAACAAAATCTTTGGAGCATAAATATATTTCTGTTCCTCCACCGAAAGTATGTCAACATGTTCTCATTGAAAATACGTGCTTCAGCCTACATTTTTATTCAACCGCAAAAAAACACACTTCAACATACATCTGACTGCAGTATTTAGGTGAGATAAACACTTTTCCCACTAATGATATTTACAGTGACGTATTATTGACAAATAAAGGATTATTTTTACACAGTTCTTTGCGCGACACCAAATACATAAATAATTGTAATGAACTGATTTTAATAAATAAATAATATAGTATTTTTAAGAAAAGACAATCTTCGTAGGGCCTTACAATAAGGTTTCACAGTTAATGTATTCACTGACATGAAGACTGAAATAAATATTCATTTAAATGTCTTAATGTTAGTTAATGAAAATAAACCTGTTCATGTTAACTCACAGTACATTAATGTATTTAATGATTTTAACAATGCATTAGTAAATGTTGAACTATGATTAACTAATGAAACATTGTAAAGCATGACCGCAATCTTATTTAAGAAGTCTTATCAATTTGCTCTGTTCTCATGCGCTTTATGTGTTGTTTACACTTGTGCCGACTGCTAGGCACATCTTGTTTTATGGCTGTGTTGCCTGTATTACACGTAGTATCTGTAACGGGATCAGGAGATGCTGCAGACTGGAGCTCAGCATAATATGATATGAATCTTGATTCAGATCAACTCAAAGCAGTGTTTACAAAGTGCCATTCGAAGCTTTACACTATTTGAAACTAAACTAAGACAAAAATTAATGATTTTTTTGGTTCAGTTTACATTCTAATCTCATCCGAAACCATATATTGCTATCTTGATGCCTAATTGGATTTCCTAATCATTTTCTCATTAGTATTTTTCATTGGCTCCGATCGGGCCAAAATTGTGTCATCAGCAAAAACCCTTCCAGCCATTTCCTGTTTGTGGATTTTATTGTGATTAAATTGTTGCAACTGCCTCGTTTATATTATATATTAACAATCTTCTTTAATTATGAAGATTTTATAATGCCTTTTCGTGAGTAATTCATAAACAATAATGCTCTCAGGGTGTCCTGTCCAGTGGTTTTTGTTTTCATCTGCAATCTAGGAGAGATACAATAATTAATTGTTGTGTTTTGCTGAGTAATATGTGTGTGTGATGCTGGGATACATATTGACTGCATAGAACAGCTTAAATAAGCAACATAGGCTCATTCTGAAAACGTAGCCCTAAATACATTTGTAGAAATTGAATTATGTAGACAGAAGTTTGTATAGACCTCCGTACCTCCGTATAGACGGCTTTCCCACTGTTACCAGTTTGACCAGTAGCTTGCCATGTTTGTTGGTGGACTTGAGACACAGTAAGGAGTCAACCACGTTGATGGGGTTTGAGTCTGGTTCCGGAAAGCGGGTAAGACAAAAACAGAATCCACCGGGTCAGTCTGTGCTTTTGAAAACACTATTGGTTGGGTTTAGAGAAGGAGGAGGGTGGGTCAGTCAATCGGTCAGTCAGTCAGTCAGTCGACAGCGGCCTCTGGTGGAGTTACACGAGAACAGCAGATGAAATTAGCACTCGCGAGAGAAATTTGAGAGCTGAAAATTGTACACAGCGCCCTCTGGTGGATTCGCAAAAACTGCAAAAAACAACATAGCTCCTGGGACGTGTTTGGCGCTGTCCAGAAATGTATATAGCAGTACGTTTTCAGAATGAGCTTGGGTTGTAAATAAGACATGTAATAAATAAATAGGTCTTTCTTCACTCTTTAAGTACCAGTTCCAATTATACTGTGAAGCAAGACTGGTAGGAAATTGCATGACTAGAAACTCCTCTCAGCCAATCAGACTCGAGAACCGCAACAAATAATTAACATATTCCATTAAAACTAACAATTGATTTCATTTTGATTTGATGTTGACTCTAAGTCTGCGTTAATCATTAAGTTGCTGAGACTTTTCACAATGTTGATATTCTTCAAACTGAAATGCAATATTGAGTAGGGGCGGAGCCTTCTTTTACGCATCATTCCCTAATGATAGCAAATTAACTGTAAGAAGGGCGTGGTTAAGGGTTTTATGATATTAAAATGCCTTTTTAGATGTTAGCTTCAGTATATTAGCCTTAAGGATATCTATAACTAGTGTGACACAAAACAATAACAAAATGTGTGTTTACAGAGATATAAAACCGATATCTTTTAGTTCGTTAGTTCCGCCTAAATGAATCGTTGTTTTTTTTCACCTGAGCTCATCAAATCTTGACCAATCAAATGCTATCTAGCATCTGACATGCCCCGCTCCCTTCTTATCTTCTTTTCATTTGTTGCCTTTGATCTCGGTCTCACCGGCAGAGCTGCAATAAAACACTATTGGCTGTTTTTAAAAAGGAGCTACTCTATCTCCCGACCTCTCTTCGTGTTTTAGTTAAGATTACGTCAAACATCACATTTAAAAAAGCACATTTTAAAGTACGTCACGGGACCTTTAAGTAATCATTGTAGCTAAAGCAGTCAAACTGACATCATCAGAGAATATCCGCCACTCTAAATGCGGAAGCCAATGCTCAGGACTTTGATTGAAGATTACCCAACATTTATTTTCAGTAGATTAACTTGTACAGATTAATTATTCACTGTAAAGTCCACATGAATCGGAAGCTGCAAGCATTTTTGTTTTCGTATTGTGATGCAGTTCCTAGAGAAATGGAATATTAATTGAGAAAAAGTGGGCGTGGCTTGTTTTTTCTACTGCA